>NC_039368.1:40763057-40827393 GCF_003573695.1 Papaver somniferum
ATAAATTTGTATATAAGTAGGATGCTCTACCTTGATAGCAAAATCTAAAAACTATTAGGATATATTACAATTTTATGCACACTTCAAATTTACATCATATTAAATTACCAATGTCAATATTTAAAAAGATATAGTGTACGGATTCAACATGAATAATAAAATCTATTGTATAAATATTTACGTGAATGTAAAATTATATTTACAAGATTAAGGCTTAGTATACCAACCGGACTATCAACTTAAGAATAATGAGAATAATAACACAGTTGATAATAATATTTGATCAAACTGGTAGTAAATTTATAATAGATAATATTTGAAAAGAGAAATTTATACATGATATCGCACTAAAGTTAAAATATCAGATGTTCTAAATTGACGTGAATCGAATTTGGATTACTTATAATGATAAAATAAATAAATAATAATAACGGTAAATAAAATAAAATAAAATAAATTTTGATGACTAGATTGCTTAAAATGGTGTGGACTGTTTATATATTTTACAAAGTAAATTTATCAGATTTACACCAGTTACGATAAAAGTTTTAAGACTAATTAATCTTAATAAATTAATAGTTAATTAATCCAGCACTGGGGAATAGCGAAGGTTGTGTTTTCTCTGTTCGTAGGAAGGCATTGTTGGGCTTGGCCAACCTTGACAGGGCAACTGCATTCAGAGATGACCGATCATAGAAGTTTTGTATAATTCGTTAGGAAACCAATAATTATAAATTTACTTAGAAAGATTCATAGGAATCTCCCTTCTAAATAGAGACATGTATTTTATAAAATAGAAATTAGTGTGAGAAGCTTAGAAACTAAAACTTATAGTTTTCCATTATAGAAATTAGTATAAGAAACTTAAACTTCCCAATTTGATAGAACTTAAATCAGCGTAATTGAACCTAGAGCTACAAATTTTAGATTTTAGTAGTAGAAAACCATATAGGTTTGTGTTTTGTTTCTTAATATTTGCGCTTAGATAAGAGATACGATTATTCTTTAAGGTGGGGAGTTTTTTTAAAGACTTTAAAGATGATGTGATTTTCGAGGACGAAAATGAATAAGTTGAGGAGAATGTAAAGACCCTTAAGCTCGTCAACGCTATTAGACTAGTCAAGAGACGATTTAGTCGATAATAAGTCGATTAGTTTAACACGAACGTTAATTAATATAAATTAATCTAACAACGATTTAGATACGAAACTAATATTTATAGATAGATCTCGAAAAGTTATGCGCAATGGCCTACTCGAATGTGTCATTTAGATACTGGAAGGAGAAGATATCATCAGATTGATTTGAAGAGCAAAATGGTCTTTTCACAGATAGGCCGACCTGGGCTTTTCCTTATCGAAGCGAGTGGGTTAGTAGTATTTCTCTTTGGTCTTATCACCAACCGAACCGAGCAGATAAGCTCATTCCTTCTTTTCCTTCTTCTTTCTTCTCCTCTTTATTCTCATTCTTTCTTCTTTTGCTCCTCTGTTTTTCATCTGAGAGTGAAGGTGAGAACCGATCTGAGGGAAATTATTGAGGAAGCTCTATCGGCGTCAAAGGTGATGGTGTTGCTGTTAATTATGATGGAGAAGAATAAAGGATTGTTTGGTTTAAGATTCACAGGGGGAGAAGTAAAGGGTTCTGAAGTTAGGATTCGTGAAGAACCGATGATGATATCAAGTTGATGATTGATGAGGAAAGAAGAGGCTGTTGTTGAATCAAGGTTCTGAAGATGTATAGTGAGTCTGTGATGAAATTAGGGTTCGAGAGAAGTGTTAGAAGATGGAATTAGAGTCGAAGTTGGATGATTAGAGATGGGTATGATTGATATGAGGACTTAGTTATGTTTTGAACATGAATCAAAAGACAGAGGGTTGAGAATCAATTTTAGGGTTTTCTGGAGAGGATTGATTCTGTGAGAAATTGAGGAATAATTAAGTTTAATTATTTTAATTTTGATTCAAGGGTTAATTAGGGTTTTGAAGATTAGGATTGAAGCTGTTGTTGAAGATGGGGTTTAATCATACAAATAAGGTTGATTGTATTGGTACTTAATTACAGTTGGGGATTATATGTTTGAGATGTAGAAATTGGTGTTTAGAGAATTTGGTGGTGGTGATGTTGAACTGGTAAATATGTATGATTTGAATTGTTGTTAGTGCAGTGCAGGTTTGCAGAGTATAGGACTAGATTTATTGAATGGAGTGTTACACAGAATTGTCTTATGTTGGATTAGTAGAAAGATTGCTAAGTTGCAGTGGAGTTGTTCAACTGGTGATGAAGTAGAATTGTACTTGGAGGTAATAGAATTGAACTGGTGTTTTTGTGGATTGAAGATATAATATAAAGGGGAGGTTCTCTTGATTGAATTAAATTTAGATGAATGCTAGGTTAATTGCAGGTGGTATCCAAGGATGGTGGTGTTGTATGTGTAGTTAAAATTGCAGGTGGAGATGTAATATGGTGGTGGAAGAGGAATGGTGAACTGATTATGAACTGCAGTTGTGCAGGTGCAGAGAAAGAGTCAGTTATGGATTGTGGAGCTGTTATGGAGAATTGCGTTTGAGCTGTGTTAAACTGAAATAACTTATGTATTGGCTATTGTAATTGGGGTTTCATTGTATTGGTGAACTTTCAGTGAGAATACATGGCGTTGAGTCGGTGATTGCAGAGGTTAGCAATTCAAAATTGGAGTTTGTAGATGGATAAGACTAAGACTGAATTAGCGACACAGGGGTTGTAATGGGTTGGTTGTGGATGAACAAGATGAATGTATTTGACACTGCAATTGGTGGTGGGGTTGTTTGTGTTAAGTTTGAATTACAGTTGTGGGTAAAGTGTGATTAAAATGGAAGTTGCAGAATAGGTTTGAGTTTGTACTGCAGTTGAGTTTGAGTTGTAGTGTAGACGTAAGGGTTATGGCGGAAGTAAGACTATGGAGTACAGATTCTAAGAGCAATTAAAGGTGTGTGTGTGTAGAATGAGCTGGTACTTAATCTGTTGGCAGAGAGGCAATGATTTTGGGTTTGAAAGGAATGTGTGCTTAACCAAAGATTGTAGACCTGGAGTTGTTGTCATCATGTAGATCATTATTTTCGCAGAATGTAGAAAGAATGTGGAGCAGCTACTGCATTTGCAGGTAGGCTAAGCTTACAATTGTAACTAAATTATGAAGTTTAGCTTAAGCTTTATGTGTTATTGTTGTATTGAAACTTTAGAATTCTGTTATAATGAATAGAATTAGGTTGGTTGTATTTTCTGTAAAGGCTCTTGAACTTAGACATATTAGACATCCGTGTCAGTTTACCTGACTCATTTTGGTTCTGCTGACTTAGTCAATCTGAGTGAGTTAACCCGTTAACCCCGTTCTGAATCAGTCTAGTTGACTGAGTTGAACCTGTTGACCGATTTTGGACCTTGACCTTTGACTTGACCTTAAACTTGGACTTAGACGTTGACTGTTGGTTGACCTGTGACCTTTAGTTCGACCGTTAGTGACTGGTAGTTGACCATATTGACCATGCCTTAGATTATTGGGCCAGTTTGGTAGACATGGGCTTGGGCTTAAGGCTATTTTTCCTATTATGATGAATTGGACCTTATGGTCTGATTTAGACTTTGTTTCCTTCTACAAAGTTGTAGATATTCATAAGACTAGCTAATGAACTATAGAATCAACCTAATTGAATTAGTAAACCTTAGATATGTTAAAGATAGATAATAAAATGGTGTAGAATAATAAATGGGCTTAAAACCATTAGTTAGACTTGTATGATTGTTATGTGAGCCATTTTGGCTAGTTTCTTAGACTTCTTGTGTGATTAACAATTAGTCTGTTGTAGTATTATAATTGTGCGGTAAATAGCGGATTCGTTACTCGGACTTGAAAAGATTTTAAAAAAATATATGTACAAAAATTATGTCACAAGATCAAGAGGAACCAGGACTCAGGATTCCAATGTGTTTCATATTCAAGTGGCTCAGAAATTAATCCTAGGCGATTATAGCTCAAAATAAAATAAATATTAACTCTATCTTTGCCAAATTAGATTCCATAAAATATTACTTGTATATTATAAGCATGGCACATCAAGAATCCCTAGGACTAAGCATGTTCCATCAAACAAAATCACAAGTAATTAATTGAAATCATAAATCAATTAAAATCGGTGCAAAAAGTGAATTAAGAATTATTTAAATAACCACATGGCTGAAAAACAGCTTCCTCCATCATCCCAGTATTGGGGTTTAGCTACTCATAATAATCATGTTCTCAAAATACATACTTGATGCTCAAAATATGATTAAAAGAGTGATAAATATAAAACAGTGAAACTACGACCCATAAAAGGCGTCCAGAAATCAACGATAGAAGACGACTGCTGTAAAACAACGATACTTAGTTGCTGCTGTTAACGCTGCGGAAAATAAGACTGCTCTGTGCAGTGTGTTCTTCGTGTTCTTCAAGGTCCTCTAATGGCAGCAGCAGCAGGTGGGAATTGCTGTTAATCCTTCTTCTTCGCTCCTCTGCGTCCCAAACCTTTCCCAAACTCTTGATAACCTTTCTCTGACTCCTGAGGATGCTATTTATACACAGCAGCTCCCAGAAATCTTCACGCAATCTCGCATTTAATCTTCACAACACTTCGTATCTTTTCAAATATTTTTTTTCTGTTTTATGAAGATCGTGTCCCCCAAATCTTCCCTTTCCTTGTACGCGGCTTATTAATCTCTGTTAAAACTTCCCTGACTTGGATATATTCAAATCCTCGAATATCTTCTCTAATTGCTCAAATCTTTTCCAACAGAAGCGATATTATTCTCTTCTCTGTTTAAACTTTGATCCTCTCCAACGGATTGTTTAGCCCAGGTTTTTCGATTATAACACTTGCATATGGTCTATTTAGCTTAACCAGGCCTAGCCCAATCAATTTCGGTGATTGAATCTCTTCAGAAGCCCATCAAAAATCGAAATGAAATATTACCAGTTCTTGCATGCATTTTCCCGCCAAAATAGAGTTTGAAAATTTGAATAAGAAAAGGGTGCCTTTATTTAATTTTTCTTTGGTGCCTTTAGCGATTTTTCTGGGCCGTTTTCCGCACTTTCTCGGGGTTCCTCTAGGACATTTCCGGGGTACTTCCGACACACTTCTGGGGCGCTTCCGGTACACCGTCAACGGAGCTCCAAACGCCGCATTTTTAACCAATTTCGCCGCGAAACCTTATTTTTCCAAAAACACCTATAAATAAATAAAACACCATAATGAGTACAAAAACGGGCACTAACAGTATATACAAATGAGATATATTAGACACATAAATGCGTCTATCAAATACCCCCAAACTTATTATTTGCTAGTCCCGAGCAAATTAAAACTACAAAATAAAATCCTAACTCACTTTCGCAGGCATCGTCGATTGCATTTAGCGTATGCAACAAGCCTTTAAACCCCTAGGTGGCCCTAGTGGCCGAGTTATAGTCTCGGGAGGGCTTACAAGAGATATACCCACAAAACCTTAATACTCCAGACCCTAGCTATCTACAACGAACCTTGGAAGGCACTAACGAATCTCCTTGGTTGGCATACTTATTGACTACAAGAGGAAGTACCCTGATGCGAAATTCCAATTGATGTACACGAGTTTGCACTCAAGCATACTAAAATTCAAATATAAGTGACAGAGCTCTACTCAGATAGTTGCACTATGGACATCATATTCGGAGTCAAACTAATCACATGGAAAGATTAAGAGATGGATATAGAAAAACATAGATGGTTTTGATGTTTACTAAGTGAACGGCGTTTCCCATATCTATCTGAAGGCCTCCGCCAAAATGAACCTATCCTAATGGATTGAGATACTAGTCTGACTAATATCAACACACTGGCATATACAAGGGTACAAGTGGTCGATAACCTAACTCTAGGTCAACACAACTGGCATATACAAGGGTACCAGTGGTCGACTTTATTGAATTTATTCCTTTTGGTCAAATGGTCTGGTCTTAATGTCTTTTTTTTTTCAACTTTTTTTATGGTATCTCAATCACTCTAATTCACCCTAGAATTGGTAACAACTTGAATCGTGAGCCCCACCAAATCACTTAGAAACATATTTAAAAATAAAAATAAAAATAGAAGTGAAAAGGACTCAACGAGATATGGTGAAACTATTCTGTGCTTTTATGAATAAACTCTTCTAGATGTTTCCACCTAATCAGATTGGTTCCTCAACTCCTACAACCAACATGCTTCCATCCACTTAGATTAGTTAGTGCAATCCTCAATAGGCATAAATTTCTAAGCTATGGAGTTTATTTATTGCAAAAAGGTGACAAAAAGTGTTTCTTCCCCATCCCCAAACTTAAATCTAACATTGTCCTCAATGTTCTAAAGATGAAATTAAAAGCATGAACAAGGAGAAACTATTACCACTGGAGGGAAAAGAAATAAGGAAGGATATTACCGTATCACATGAACGCGGGAGCCTCCCAGTAAATGCTAAATTTATAGTCATTAGCTAGACATCAAATACCTCTAAAAGAATTGTCACCTTCCAAAGTCGTATACCAATAGTCGAAACAATTGTGGGTCCATAAGACCAAATAGAACTTCCACTAATAGGAGACAAATGCTCAAGATCAGAAAAATGAGCAGATAGAGCACAACCTGATCTAAAGTTTCTCGCAAGACAACTGGATTTATCTGAGGTTCCCACTTGGGCTTCATATGAGTGTCTCGGCAAACAGATTCATCCGAAAAAAGGGTCTCTAACATATGGATTTTCTCTTAGACAGTATCAGGAGGATCGGGTTGCGGAGTCTGAATAGACTCAGGGACTACCTCACTAGGCTTGAGTCCCAAGTTAGGGACTTCCAATGGGGATACTTGACGATCACAAGAATCATTACTACCCCCAAACTTAGGGTTTTCACTACTCTCAGACGACCCTTTAATTATTGCTTGGATTTCCGGATCTTCCCAGTCCTTAAAATGCTCAAGAGATTCTTCTAGTTCTCTACCCCCAAACTTAGAATTTTGGGTGCCTCTACATAGACTAGTCACAGTGTTCCTAATTTCTAGACCATCGGGTTCTTGAAAAAGGTCAATTGCTTTCTCTAAGTTATAATCAGGTTGTTCATCCTCTACTTGCTTCATAGATACTATGGTCCACTCTAAAACTTCCTTATTTTCTTGAAGCACGGTCTCTGGCCTATTCTCCTGATCACTATCCAAATCGGATGCTACAATCACAGGAAAAGACTTGGGTGGGCCTAAAAAATGTATAATTAGGCTCCAACTCAGGAGGCTCTTTTAAACAAGGTATTAAGGTAGACCCGGAAGCTAGTAATGGTTCAAACCTATATTTCCATATATCAATATCTAACACAGGAATGGAATCTAACAGAGCATTTACTTGTTCAATGTGACTACCATCATCGAAATCCAGGCTAAAATGGGATAGACAACTCTCTAACGGATCTTTCGATACGATGTTTGGTAATGACTCCTGAACTAAGGTTCCTATCATGTTTACCTCTTCTACGCTCGATTCATCTATCTCGGAGGGTAGCTTACTAATATTAAAAATGTTCAGCTCAATAGTCATATTACCAAAAGACAAATTCATTATACCATTTCGACAATTAATGATCGTATTGGATGTAGCTAAAAACGGGCGACCTAAAATCACTGGTATTTGGTTCTCTGGGTCAGGGACAGGTTGGGTATCTAGGATAACAAAATCCACCGGATATATAAACTTGTCGACCTCTATGAGAACATCCTCGATCACACCACGAGGAATTTTAACGGACCTATCAGCTAACTGAAGTGTCATCTGGGTAGGTTTTATCTCACCAAGTCCTAGCTTAAGGTACACATGGTATGGCATTAAGTTCACACTGGCTCCTAAGTCAAGCAACGCTTTCTCAACACGGTATTTACCTATTGTGCAATAAATGGTCGGGGACCCTGGGTCTTTATACTTAGGAGTAGTAGTATTCTGAATAATATAACTCACATGACTAGCTATGAAGGCTTTCTTCTGGACACTGAGCTTACGCTTTCGTGTACACAAGTCCTTAAGGAACTTAGCATAAGAGGGAATCTGCCTAGTTGCATCTAATAATGGAAGGTTGATATTAACCTGCTTAAAAACCTCCAATATATCATTAAAGTTGGACTCCCTCTTAGTCGGAACTAGCAGCTGGGGAAACGGGGCTCTGGGAACAAAGCCGGGCTCATCAGGACCCTCATTGGTCTCTTTAGAGACTCTGTCAGTCTCTTCATTCTCTGGCTCAGACGGGTGAACTACAGCATGTTCACTATCAGGCATGGCAACCTTATTGTCAACTTTCTTTCCACTCCTAAGGGTTGTGACAGCATTCACATGATTATACGATTTCTCTCCTTTGGGGTTAGGATCGGTATGACTAGGGAACCTTCCATCTTCTCTCTCACTTATAAACTTAGCTATTTGTCCTACTTGAAGTTCTAACTTGGCAAGACTCTGGGAAGTATTCTTCAATTCTTGCCTAGTTTCTTGTTGAAAGCTCATGTGGTTCTTTGATAGCATGTCATGGTTACTTACTAACATAGTGATAGCTTCCTCTAAGGCAGAGATCTTTTTCTCAGAAGTGTTCTGAAACTGGGTTTGACCTGAAGAGTTCTTAAAAGCAAAACCTGGGGGAGGCTGGGAATTGCTAGACTGGCCTTGACTCTGGCCCTTAGACCAAGAGAAATTAGGATGGTTTCTCCAACCAGGGTTGTAGGTTTCTGAGTTTGGGTCAAACTTCTGACGGTTCTCAAACCTAGCGTTGTTATAGACAGCATGGGCTTGTTCTTCACTAACCTGACCTTCCCAAAATGAATTATCGGGCTCTATTCCACAACTAGAGACTTGAGAGGCTCTATTAGGTTCAACAAGGGACCTATTTTTAGACTGACCCATTTCCAAAGCTTCTAACCTTCTGGACAAAGCAACAAACTTAGCATCTGACGCAAAACTCGTATCTACCATATTGGTGCTACTTATATTGACCAAGAGTCTTTTAGGGGGTTCAACACAAGATTCCCACTGTTGGGATTTTTCAGCGATAGCTCCTAAGAAGGTAAAAGCATCATCAGCATTTTTACTAGTGAACTCACCAGCGCACATAGACTCAACCATGGCTTTGGTCGAATAGTCTAAACCATCATAAATAATTTGTATCATATTATCAAATCCATGGTGAGGACACTGAGATAGGAGATCATTGAATCGCTCTGAAAACCTATAAAGAGACTCTCCCTCTTGTTGCACACTAGCACTAATTTTCTGCCTAACAGCTGTAGTTTTATGCTTAGGGTAGAATTTCATATAGAAAGCAGCAATAAGTTCCTGCCATGTTTCAATGGATTCAGATGGTAGGTTGTTCAGCCAAGTCTTGGCTTTATCTCTCAAGGAAAAGGGAAACATCTTAAGTTTCAAGACTTCATCAGTAAGGTCTTTTATTCTAATTGTCCCACAGATTTCCTCAAAGTCCCTAATATGGAAATAAGGGTTCTCATCATCTTTTCCTAAGAATATAGGGATCATCTGGAGAATACTAGGTTTTATCTCGAAATTAGCCGTAGTGGCTGGCAATTTAATGTAAGAGGCTCGGGTGGACCTAGTTGGGAACACGTAATCTTTCAAAGTTTCCATCGCTGGCACAACATAAGTATTAGGGGTACTTTCCTCACGAAGAGATAGGTTCTCAAAACTGAAGTTTCCAAAAACAGGGCTCTCCAAAGAAGAGTCTTCGATCTCCTTGCTTAAATCAGAAGAACTACTAGGTTTTTCGCTAATCAATCGACCTAGAGTATCTCTTTTCCAAGCCGTATTAACAAAATCGGGCATACACTAAAAAAAAATTCTAAAAGAATAAAAACCTAACAAGGAAGGTTGTTCTAACAAACACACAGCAGGCTGAATCGACTTCACCAAACCAAACCTAAATATTTCTAGCAAACAAAAAGCATGATGGCTCCACTTAGATTGTTTCTAGACCAAATTCTAATCCTTCGAAAGGGAATTCGTTACAGTTTGAGCAACCCCTCTGGATCAATTCGAGCTAATGTGAGATAAAACTGAGGCGAGGGAAGCTCAATGGAGCTTTGATACCCAAGGCCTCACCGGCGTTACAAGGCGGCTTGTTTCAACTCCCAGAAGTCATCATGAACTTTGAAGTTGCTTAAAAGGTGACCAATATCCTTCGAAATGTTTTCCTAACAAGCTCGATACCCTATAGGTCTCTTTCTAATCAGATTTTAAAGCTTGGGTTCGCGTTAGGTTTCGTTTTCCTAAGGCGGGCAAGAAGAGAACGGTGATGAAATCCGAACCCTTATCTTGTATGGCCAGTCCTTGCCCTTTACTAGGAATTTAAAAAACAGTCCAAATTCGTCCTCAATCAATGAATCACCTTAAGGAATACAGTAAACCCGCTTGCTGGAGATTCGCGGGTGATTAGAATTTTACCTCCCGTACCAGACGGGCGAAGAACCGCTGAAGTCGACTCGGGCCACTGACTCCGGTGTCAGTGTGCGAACCAGAGGGGCCGAGACGATATTGTAATCGTCGTCCTTCCCTGCAAACAATTTGTATTTAAACTACCCTTCCGTAGGGTATAAAAATAAAAATAAAAATGTCCAAAGTTTAAAGTCCACAGTCCACAAAAATAAAGTGCAAAAACAAAAAGTAAATTACAAAATATTTCCTAATACAATTCTAAAACATAATAATAATAAAACTAAATCCTAAAAAAAAAATTTCTTCTTTTTGTCTTCTCTTTACGCTTTAAGCTTTTTTTTTTTTCTCCAACTCCTTAGTGTTCACTTCAAACCTGTAAATCAAAGAAAAAAAGAAACGTAAAAAGGAACAAATAAAAATAAACAAAAAAAATAAAAATGAAAAAAAAATCTAAAAGAAATGCTACCTAAACACAAATCCGCGTCGGCGGCGCCATTTTTGTTGTAGTATTATAATTGTGCGGTAAATAGGGGATTCGTTACTCGGACTTGAAAAGATTTAAAAAAAATATATGTACAAAAATTATGTCACAAGATCAAGAGGAACCAGGACTCAGGATTCCAATGTGTTTCATATTCAAGTGGCTCAGAAATTAATCATAGGCGATTATAACTCAAAATAAAACAAATATTAACTCTATCTTTGCCAAATTAGATTCCATAAAATATTACTTGTATATTATAAGCATGGCACATCAAGAATCCCTAGGACTAAGCATGTTCCATCAAACAAAATCACAAGTAATTAATTAAAATCATAAATTAATTAAAATCGGTGCAAAAAGTGAATTAAGAATTATTTAAATAACCACATGGCTGAAAAACAGCTTCCTCCATCATCCCAGTATTGGGGTTTAGCTACTCATAATAATCATGTTCTCAAAATACATACTTGATGCTCAAAATATGATTAAAAGAGTGATAAATATAAAACAGTGAAACTACGACCCATAAAAGGCGTCCAGAAATCAACGATAGAAGACGACTGCTGTAAAACAACGATACTTAGCTGCTGCTGTTAACGCTGCGGAAAATAAGACTGCTCTGTGCAGTTTGTTCTTCGTGTTCTTCAAGGTCCTCTAATGGAAGCAGCAGCAGCAGCAGGTGGGAATTGCTATTAATCCTTCTTCTTCGCTCCTCTGCGTTCCAAACCTTCCCCAAACTCTTGATAACCTTTCTCTGACTCCTAAGGATGCTATTTATATACAACAGCTCCCAGAAATCTTCACGCAATCTCGCATTTAATCTTCACAGCACTTCGTATCTTTTCAAATATTTTTTTCTGTTTTATAAAGATCGTGTCCCCCAAATCTTCCCTTTCCTTGTACGCGGCTTATTAATCTTTGTTAAAACTTCCCTGACTTGGATATATTCAAATCCTAGGAGAATTTCTTCTCTAATTGCGCAAATCTTTTCCAACAGAAACGATATTATTCTCTTCTCTGTTTAAACTTTGATCCTCTCCAACGGATTGTTTAGCCCAGGTTTTTCGATTATAACACTTGCATATGGTCTGTTTAGCTTAGTGATTGAATCTCTTCAGAAGCCCATCAAAAATCTACCAGTTCTTGCATGCATTTTCCCGCCAAAATAGAGTTTGAAAATTTGAATAAGAAAAGGGTGCCTTTATCAATTTTCTTTGGTGCCTTTAGCGATTTTTCTGGGGCGTTTTCCGCACTTTCTCGGGGTTCCTCTGGGACATTTCCGGGGTACTTCCGGCACACTTCTGGGGCGCTTTCGGTACACCGTCAACGGAGCTCCAAACGCCGCATTTTTAACCAATTTCGCCGCAAAACCTTATTTTTCCAAAAAACACCTATAAATAAATAAAACACCATAATGAGTACAAAAACGGGCACTAACAGTATATATAAATGAGATATATTAGACACATAAATGCGTCTATCATAGTCCATATCAACAACGATCGATTCAAAGGATGAACCAGTGGATCGTGGATCTCGAGGTAGGCGTGGTTTTTCATCAAAAGAGGTGGGAATTTTTAACTCTTTTGAAACCATTGTTGTTGTTTTTTACAAAAGTTTATGCTTAACAAATTCAGGCATTATCTGATTATGCTTTGTTTTCTTTAAATTCCGAAAGTATATAGAATACGCTCCTTCATTTTGGTGTGTAAGGAATTGGTCGACACCAACATTGATGTGTAAGGAATTGGTCGACATTCAATATATTTCATTGGATGTGTAAGGAATTAGTCGACATCCAATATATTTCATTGTCAATGTATACAATTGGATGTGTAAGGAATTGGTCGACATCCAATAATACATTGTTTTGTCGAAGGAGTTAGTTCCATATACCATGATTGTTTGTTTCTGTATTTTGGATGCCATTTAGTGTTTTGGGAAAAACATGATTTGTTATTGGATGTGAAAGGAATTGGTCGACATCCAATAGACTTCATTATCAATGTATAATATGGGATGTGTAAGGAATTGGTCGACATCCGATATATTCATTATTTTTCCAAATCATTCCAATGATTACTTGAAAGTTAAATGTTATTCCTACTGGGCACTCTGTGCTCACCCTTTTCCACTTTCAGTTTTCAGAGACAGATCAGAGTTGCGCAGCGAAAGCCACAAGTGTTAGTTTACGAAAATAGGGAAATTAATTAGCAGTTTCGCACTACATACATATGGTTTATGGATCATTATGTAAGGGGGAGTGAATCAACATCTATAGGTTTCACCTATTATGCAAAAGATGTAAGTATTGGCTAAGAGGGAGAAACATATCACTGTAGTATTACTTCGAATTTATGATACAATTGAACTTTGGAGAAGATAATAATAGTATGGTTTTGTATATCAATGATTGAGAATATTTATTTTCAAAGTTTTTATCGCTATGGATCTTCAACAATAACGGTGCTAAGTCGAACACATCCAAAATCATTGGCAACTTGAAGTAAGGAAGAATTCAAGGAGTTGGAGAACCAAGGAAATCAAGCATGATGGATTTCAGAGTCTTGAAGCTTTATTTTTTAATCCATATATATTGATAGTTTTTCACTAAAATTGACAGGGGGAGATTGTTAGAGCATTGCTCGGTCGAACTCACAAGTGTTGTTATCTCAACCTTGTTGTCAAATTAGTTGATCAAAACTATATCTTAATTTCTAGTCTATATTTAGTCAAGTCTCAGATTAGGATACAATTGTGTAGTTGAGTACCAGACATCACTGCGTTCTACCGTTTGAAGGCGAAGATCAACCAAAGCTTTTGGAGAACTTCATCAACAAAAGGTAAGTGAGACTGAACCACCTATTACTCAAGTTTTCACCTTTCTATCTATGAGACAATGTCGCATGACTAAATTGGACTTTACACGCACAACAGAAATTTCGATTCAAGTTTATCTTGTGAATTATTCTCGAAATATGTTGAATAAGCTTAAGAAAATTTGTTCATACTTGATGAATTTGGTTTAGACAAATTTATTGTTTATGACCTAAATCGTGATTCAAGTTATCATTTAAAAATAGCATGGAACAGTGATATGTATCGTTGATGTTATTCGGGAATGTGTCAAAGTGATTATTAGAGAGATATAAAACCATTGTAAATCTGGATACGTAGCCGTAGTACATGTACTCAGTACACGTACCGACATAGCTATAGTTTGACAACAACTTTTGGTACACATACCAAGTATGCAACCCCAAAAATTTATCTTGACTCGTGAACCTGTTTTGTCTTAAGGGTATACAAACCTGGAACATGTACCATGAAAAAATAACTCACGAACTGGAAGTAAGTACACGTACTTACCCTGTCAAATATTTTCAGATGCGTAATAATTTTTATGAGATAATCGGCGTTTAAACAACTCTCTAAAAAACACATATAGACATTTTTGATCGCATTATAACCTATTGTTATGACTCAAGATTAAAGTCTTAAAGTGTTATATGAAAATTGTTAAGCTTATAGTTCGTCTGGCTAGTTTCGGCTAACCTTTCATGAACAAGTCATTATACACGGTTCGGTTACGATTCATCCTAATTAGAATGCATATTATGTTATGTAAATCTCAAGTCAAGTTTTTTATCTAACGGTGAATATTGACCGCTTGATTCCAAAGCTACCTTAGCTTAAATCTAAAACAACCATGATTTTGAAAGTCTATATAAGGAAAACCTCAAGTAACTGGGATCTTTGAATCCCCGATACTATTTTTCTGCGTCCTAGTTGTAAACTAGAGTCGTCCTCTCCTTTAAATCTTTTTAAGTTTAGAGACTACAAAGACTTCGCTTAGGGATCCGTGAAGCCAGGTCCGACTACCTTTATCTTGATAGTTCGTGTATCCTGATCTTGTTACTGATTGTTGAGTCTCACTCCGATCAGGCGAGATAGATAGAAATCGCAAAGTTTCTTCGTCTCAATAGTTTGCCACTCCATGGGTATATTCCTCTATAATGATTCTTTGTTGAATCCGGAGTAGGAATTACTTGTGAGGCGAATAATAATCTAGTCCGGTCTTCGAGAGTGGTAAGTACCTTTGATAGACTTAGTCTATTGCAAACGATTTCCTGTCTCTCCTTGATCTTTGATCAAAACGGAAATCACATATATGCTTATCTGTGGGAAGCAGATTGGTTTCAAGTCTTCAATTGAGTTGAAGCAACTCTTAGGATGTAAATGACGTCAACTAAGGGAATCAAATGCACAGAGTCTTGTGATAACCAAGAGGCATAAGTAGCACGACTATAACTGAATTACTGTAACGGTAGATTGGGTCTCAACTACATTCTAGTACAAAGTCATTTGTAGTAGGCTAGTGTCTGTAGCGACTTAATACAGTTTGGTGTTCAAATATGGACCAGGTCCCGGGGTTTTTCTGCATATATGGTTACCTCGTTAACAAAATTTCTGGTGTCTGTGTTATTTCTTTTTCCGCATTATATTGTTATAATTGAAATATCGCAGGTTGTACGTAAATAAATTAAGTAGATACGTCCATCGTAATTGCTGGATACGACTTGATTGATCTTGGACATTAATCTTTGGAATCATCCGATCACTCTCACGGTATAATCATTTTCACAGACTTATTTTCGTTTACATATTGATTGTGAGATAAACAGATATAAACTCTTCATATAATTCCTGATTGAGATTCATTAAGTTGTAACTGTCAGAATTTTATTTGATTTTAGTCGATACAAGTTGCCTAAGAAAAAGTTGGTGGTGTATTTTTGTACCCTCATATTTTCACTTTAAAATTTAACTTCTACTCAACTAAAAAATAATTAGCTTACTCACAATAACATGATACCAAGAATTGAAACTAAGCGTACGGGAAGTTTGCTTCGTAATACAAAGAAGAATATGGACGCACGTATTTTTTGATTAAGGCCCTGCATAAAAAGTACCTTAGAAGTTAACTAATATGGTATGTGGACCATCAAACAAACTGTGGAGTTCAGTAACATTTAACAATGACTTAGTTTGTGAACTCAAAGTCATAAGATGTCAAAAGAAAATATCTTGCATTGCATAGTTCATGATCTCCAAAATAAATTTGTGAACTTTAAGAATTTTTGGATGTCGACAGAAAACACCTAGAGTCACTCAGTTTGCGATCTCCACAGATAGTTAGCGAACTCTAGGAAATTTGGATGTAAAACAGAAAACACATTAAATTGCAGAGTTCGCGAACTCAAAGGAAAATTTGAATCTTAACAGAAAATATCTCATATAGTACAGTTCGCAAACTAAGAAAACGCGAACTCGAAGACAACTTGGAGTTTTAAGATACTTTATGCGCAAACATAGTTATTGAACATTAAAGTTGTCCCCAACGCAAAATACAATTAGTCTTCATCCGTTGCTTGAGTTAAATTTCAATATATAGTCAAGTATAAGCTTGAACTCAATGTCGGTTTTAGTCAAGTACATGCTTGAACTCTAAGTAGTGCGTAGAAAGTACTCAGTTTCGATTTTAGAGGAGCACATGATTAAGAAAACGCAACAAGAGAGTTTGACTGTTAGTTCCTTCTTCAGAGAAATGTGAACTTTAAAAAGAATGTAATGCAAGGATTCATGGTGGCACATGAAAAACTTATGAGGAAGTCTTAGCATTTTAAGATTAATGAGGAAGTCTTAGCATTATAAGATTAATTTTACAATGCTTTTTGATTAATACTTCTAAAATCATCTCATTAGCTCAAGTTCTTTTCAACTTCAAATATATCATTAAATTTATTCATTTTATTTTTCCCTTACTGATTTTAATTTAAATCTTTTCTCAACTTACCCTTTTTGTAATATGAAAACGATTTTAGTGGCTTGAAAGATGATCTATAATTGGTATCATTGATTACAAATATAAGACTTTCACTTTTACCGGACAGAATAGACTGATGCCGGTCAATTAAGTTATATTTGTGATATAAGAAAATAAGTTAAGTATCGTATATCTTATTTAGTATTTATTTTTGGTCTGAAATAAATATTGTTGAAGTTCATTTCCATTGTTTAGCATCTCAAAATTTTACCGTAAAAGTTCAGAGAAAATAGTTATTCAGGTTACTAGAGAAAGATGATTTAAACATAGGGTACTCTTTTTTTTTTTAAAGCATGAAATACATAAAAGAAAAGTAGAGCACTATTACATGTGGGTATTTGGTACCCATAAAGCCGTTTAGTACAATTTAAATAAGAATGGTGAGATTGCCTGGTCCCAAATTATTGTTGAATGGTTTCATGCTTGGATTCCATCCACCCATAGTTTGCTAGGCTGTCTGTCCACTAGTTTCCTTCTCTATAGTTGTGTCGAATAACGCTGAATGGAATTTGGCTCATTCTCTGTTTTATTTCGGCAGTCATTTCTGATAAATACATGGTAGTTCAGCGGAAGACTTTATGAAACACATGATATTTTCCAAGTATGTTTAAAGAGAACTTTTAGCCATTGTCGTTCCGTTATGGTTCTAGATGCAATTGACGTGGCCCAAGTCTCTGCCGTTAATGTAATGGTTATTCCCAATAATTTCGCAAGATCCATTAATGTTCTTGCTTTTGAATCCTTGCATATGAAATCCGCACCTACAAAATCAGGGTGACCTCTTGTAGCTCCATGTGTGTTGATTTTAATCCAATTTCTGTTCGATCTGGGCAAGCTTACTGAGATATATGTTGTTGTTCTGTAATTAATTGTTGGATATTGGTCGGTGGATTCCAGGAAGAAAGGGAGGTGAGGTTTGCTTTTCCCATTCGAATTCTTATTCATTCTTTAAGGATTTGATTAAGATTTCTTCAGATGTTGCATTTGTTTATTAGAATATAACATCATTTCTGTAGTCATACAAACCAGGAGAGAGCACAATATGTCGAATGGATGAGATTGAGACATTTTCTTGCAGCATTTAATATGTGAAGCGTGGTTGATGTGTAGGTTCATTGATAGGTGAGAAAGGAGACAATTCCAAGCTGGACAATAAAGGAGTATGTGCTCGGTTAATTCTGGCTCCGCGTTGCATCATGCCAAAGGTTGGAGTTAGTGAGGTTGATGCGGTTTAAGATAAAAAAGATCCGCACACATTCATTAATTGCTTTCCACAAGAAATATTGAATTTTTAATGGGGAAGATAATGTTTACATGAACTTGGTAAGTGCGAGGGGATTGAGGTTAGGTTGATTGGTATCCAGGGCTAGACATTATCTTATGCAATAATGTATCCCAGATTCTGAATGAGCCAAATGCGCCTGTATGGGGACTGATTCAGTGGCGGAGCCAACCCATGTCAAGAGTAGGCAGCTTCCTATCCTGCCGGGCTGGCTTCCAAGCCCAATTCTGTCTATCCTAGACCATTTTCTCCACATCCCATGCCTAATTTCTGCCTTTTGCCTATCCTCAATCGTTTTTGCCTCTTCATGGGTAAATTTTTGGCTCCGCCCTTGGACTGATTTGTTGGGCTTCATGGGGAGATAGGTTATTTAACATATATAGCCTCCTGGTATGAGAAACTGGGTCGATGAGATCAACTACTGCTTGGTAAGGGTAGCATCAAGTAGGATCCCAATTTTCATATTGTGATGTCCGATTTGCCTGGATAAATAGCGGTTGTTAAAACATTTCTTATGCGATGAAGTGGGAGGGAAGGTACGAGGAAACTATTTGCTTCCATTGAAAACTGGATAAAGAAGGCATTGGAGTGATTCCTTGACAAATAAGATGATACTTGAAGTATTTTTTTTATGGCAGAGGGTGCCCAAATGAAATCAGGCTAAGAGATCATGGAGACTCTACACAAATTTCATGATCATAGGGCCAAATTAATTTTAATCAATAAATGACTAAAGAATGGAGGAAGCAGGGAGGTTTGGATTCTTGAATGAGGAGGGTGATTTAAGTGTGAGAATCCACCGCACATACAGTCAAAAATGGTTTATGATTTTGGACATTTCTCTAACTTCCTTGCCTATTTGTCCTACCTAATTAATATTTAAATTTCGTATGTACAAATTTTAAAGAGAGAGAGGGGAAGAGTTAAGAGGCGGAGTGAGAAACAAGTGGATGGATATATGGTTTTGATAAAGAGGACAAAACATGTAGTTTTTGGAAGCATTGTAAATGGACTAAGTAAGAGTTTCTTCTCCATCGCAATTCCCACTCTCGCACATACTAACAACAAAACCACATTTGTTGTTGTTTTGTTTTGTTAGGGCATGTTTGGATGTGTATAACGATAAGGAATAATGGAAAATTTTGGCCAGCCTTCTTTTGTTTTTTCATCAAACTCTTTTGTCTCTATATACTTCTTATTCTATAGCCACCTAACAAGAAAACAAAAACTAGATGGTGAGTAAACATTAAATGTCACAGCAAAATATTGTAAAATATGAGATGTGTTATTGTGTACTGTGTTTTATGTATATCCACCGGGGGAGGAGTACTACTCTTTCTCTCTGTTTCGTTTCGTTGAATGAGTTAGTGAGGGTTTCCGAGTTAACACAGTTGGTTTGAACCACCTTGCTAGCAACAATGCTGTTATGTAAGTGGCCGTGCTGCAAGGGAGGAGCCCTTACAACCCGATTACAACACTACTGTTTCTGCCCGTTGGAGTTCCAAGTCTGGCATCATCGGGCAGATCATGGCATGATTAAGTATTTTATTAAATAATTTATCTTATAACATCCATGTGTTTGAAATCTTTCGTAAAAATCTTCGGCATATAACAACCATAAATTTGGAAACTTCCATGAAAATCTCCAACACTTATTCAACACTTATCTATTACAAGCTAAGTTAGCAGCCGAACAAGCTAAGTTAGCAATCTTCCGTAGAACTCTTCAGCAATTACCTATTATATTAGCAATATTTCGTAAAAGTCTTCAGCACTTATCTATTAGCAGCCGAACAAGCTAAGTTAGCAATCTTCCGTAAAAATCTTCAGCACTTATCTATTATATTAGCAATCTTCCGTAAAAGTCTTCAGCACTTATTCATCACTTATCTATTATATTACAAGCTAAGTTAGTAACCGAGATGTTTTACTGCTTTTGTATCTGATTGAGACTCTGTTAGAATGTGGACATCCAACTCAAAACCAATTGGCAATGAGTAGAGAGGCCCACAGGATTATAAATCGCATGATCTTAGATTACCCAGACAATGTGGGACTAATAATCTCAATAGACTACTTAAAATTCATTGATATCTTCGTTTGCTTCATTTCTGGATTCACTGCATTTATTTATTTTTGTCGATTAAAAGTTTCTATCCAGCTATCTAGCATATCAAATTTATAATTATCCTACGCCTAATAATATTGAAGTTGTGAGATTATACGAGAATAACTATGTCAAAAGATCCTCCTTTTTAATGTCACAGTGTGTACGATTTTAGCATTTCGTTTTTTTATATTAAATAAATTATCTTATAACACCCAGAAGTTTGGACCCTTCGGTAAAAGTTTTCAGTACTTATAAACCTATTACAAGCCAAGTTAGCAGCCGAGAAGTTTTACTGCTTTTCTATTTGATTGGTACTCCTTAAAACAAAGGAGACTTCATTGATATCTTTGTTTGCTATATTTCTGAGTCGCTAGAATTCTTTTATTTTTGTCGGTTTAAAGTTATTATCTTGCTATCTAGCACTGCAGCACATCAAATTTATAACTTTTTATGCCAGGAAATATTGAAGTTGTGAGATTGTACGAGAATTGCTATGTCAAAAGATCCTCCTTTTTAATGTCACATCGATTGTAATTTTAGTATTTTTCTCACGTTTTTTATATAATTCTCACAAAACAAGCTCTTTACACTCATTTTTCTTTTAAACTTCGTTTGAAGTCTGGTATCATCCAGCGGATCATGACATTTGTTCATCACTACTTATAGACTTATTACAAACTAAGAAATGTTTTACTGCCTTTGTATCGGATTATGATTCCTTAAAACAAAAGAAGTTTCGTGGATATATTTGTTCACTACATTTCTGAGTCACTAGCATTTATTTATTTTTATCGATTAAAAATTCTGATCCTGCTATCCAGCACATCAAATTTAAACGTAATGATATTGAAGTTGTTAGATAATACGAGAATAACTATGTCAACGGATCTGCCTTTTCAATATCACATCATGTATAATTATAGCATTTTTCTTTTTCTATATAATTCGTAAAACAAGCACTTCGTTTACATTCATTCTTTTTGAACTTCTTTTTATCCATGGAACAAAAAGCAAGTCCGCTGGATTTCTGGAATAGAATCCGTGTCAGAGCGAGTAGCATGTGCCCCGAGTCAACTCGTGTTTTTCTTCGTATGACAACGTTTCCAACTTCTGTACCAAACAAACAAACAAACAATGGTGAGTGAGAAAAGTAGATTGAAGTAGAGGGATTGAGCGGTTAAGATGTTAGAGTAGTCGTTACTCCTGAGCTTCTCCAAATATTCATTCAACACACCAGGATATATATTCCTCCTCAACACGACAACCAAATGAATAGAGACAAACAAATTGGCCCTCTCTGCATTGTCGACAACGCAGCTAATGAAAAAGAAAAATGAGTTTGTTCAAAATAGTCTTAATTCAATCAACATTTCTTCTGCAACAAACAGCTAGCTAGCTAGCTTTGGAAGATCAGAAACACAACCCTAATTCTCTTTCTTTCATATTTAGAAAAACGTCAGGAAACAACACAAACTTTTACTCTTCAGAAAAAAAGTTCATAAAAACGAAAATTCCCAGAGGGGTTTATCTGGGTTTTTCATGAATTTGAAAACCCACAAAGGGATTTGGTTCAGTTATTACAGCAACTGAGGATTAGTTTACTGCTTTCTGGTAGGTAATATCATCTTTTCCTTCACTCTTCTTTTTCCACCTTCTTATCTGTTATTCTGTTTGTAAAAGTTTTGTCTAATTCTACAAATTACTTGGTTCAGTACTTCAGTTTGTTAGATTTTTGTATTTCTGATTTTCATTTTTTATCTTTGTAAATTTAACAGTTCTTGTTTAAATTCTTCTCAAATCTAGACTAAAAGTTAGTTATTCTTTTTGTTTTTGGACTGATGAGCTGTTAGTCTTCCCATTTTGTCAAATCTGATTCCTTAAAATCTACAACTCTGAAGTCTGAAGTGAATCGGTCTATTTTTACTAGATTCTTATGAAAACCTGGTGTGAATCAGTGAATATATCCATTTCTTTGTCTTTTAATTCTTCTGAAAGGTACGGCCAATTCGATACTAATAAATAGTGAACTTTTTTCCACATTCAGGTTCGTTTTTGTCAAATTTTGGTCTGGGTCATAGCTGTTCTTCTTCAGAAACTGTTATCTTCATTTCTCTTCGAAAAACGGAGAGATAAAATCTTGTTTGTTGATGGCAAGAATGGTTCAAGACGAAGGATCATCTTCAGTAACTTCATCACCTCTTCAGTTTTTCTCTTTAATGTCACTTTCCCCTAGTTTAGGATCACCATATCCATGGCTTCGAGAATTAAAATCGGAAGAACGTGGATTGTATCTCATCCATCTCATACTCTCTTGTGCAAATCATGTTGCTGCTGGTAGTCTAGAAAATGCCAATATTGGTCTCGAGCAAATATCACACCTTGCTTCTCCCGATGGAGATACAATGCAAAGGATTGCTGCTTACTTCACTGAAGCACTTGCTGATAGGATTCTTAAAGCTTGGCCTGGTTTACATAAAGCCCTCAACTCCACCAGGCTATGTTCAATCTCGGAAGGAATTCTTGCTCGTAAGCTTTTTTTCGAGCTTTGCCCCTTTGTAAAGCTTTCATTTGTGATCACAAACCAGGCAATTTTAGAAGCCATGGAAGGTGAAAAGATGGTTCATATTATTGATCTGAATGCGGCTGAGCCCGCACAATGGATTGCTCTCCTTCAAGCCTTGAGTGCACGACCAGATGGTCCCCCTCACTTGAGGATCACAGGCATTCATGAACAGAAGGAGGTTCTAGACCAAACCGCTCTTCGATTAACTGAAGAAGCTGAGAAATTGGATATTCCATTTCAGTTTAATCCCATCATTTGCAAATTAGAAAATCTTGACGTTGAAAGGTTACGTGTTAAAACCGGAGAAGCTCTAGCTATCAGCTCCGTTCTTCAACTGCATTCTCTTTTGGCTTCCGATGATGAGAATGCTAGAAAAAAATCCCCACCTGTATCTAGAAGTTCGAATTCAGTTAACTTGCAAAGAGCTCTCCAGATGAACCAGGGCACACTGGGTGAATTACTCGAGAAAGATATGGTTAATGGGTACAGCCCAAGTCCTGATTCTGCCTCATCATCTCCAGCGTCTTTATCCACATCACCGAAAATGGAGAGCTTACTTGCAGCTCTATGGGGATTGTCTCCAAAGATTATGGTGGTTACTGAACAGGAGTCGAACCATAATGGATCAACATTCATGGAGAGACTCTTAGAAGCACTTTACTTTTATGCATCTTTATTCGACTGCTTAGAGTCCACCATATCTAGGAATTCAATGGAGAGAATTAAGGTTGAAAAGATGTTGTTTGGAGAGGAAATTAAGAACATTATAGCTTGCGAAGGAATTGAAAGGAAAGAGAGGCACGAGAAGCTTGACAAGTGGATGCAGAGATTTGATTTTGCAGGGTTTGGCAGAGTCCCGATGAGCTACTATGGACATTTACAGGCCAAGAGATTGTTGCAGAATTATGGTTGTGATGGGTACAACATTAAGGAAGAAAATGGTTGTTTGGTGTTATGTTGGCAAGATCGGTCACTTTTTTCCGTTTCAGCTTGGAGGTGTAGGAGGTATGATTGATTAGTTTAGTTTAGTTTTTTTTATCAGGTTTGGATGATAAACGAGAGTGATATTGGTGTTTTCTGTTTTTCTCTTCTTTTTTCACTTTGTACAAAGGATTCCAAGTTTTGTTTATTTGAAATGCATAGTGTTTACGCAAAAGTTTTGATCATGTTGTACCATTTAAATTTTGCTGTTCATTTGAAAATCCATGAACATTTCAAGAAAGATAAAGAAAAATGCAAGTTATCCGGTTACAAAAACAATGGTGTAGAATATCCAATCCAATACTGTTAGATCACACGTTTAATTTATGTTTCTTGGTAAGAGTGAAATGAAGTTTACAACACAATCATCTTTCTCATCTAGTCAAATCGAACCAGCCTAACATTTTGTTACTGTATCAACCTAAGAATCGCCAGCTATGGTACTTTCTTCTTTGTCGAGTCTACATCGCCCTGGAATCCAA
The DNA here is from genome assembly GCF_003573695.1 of Papaver somniferum. Lineage (NCBI taxonomy): Eukaryota > Viridiplantae > Streptophyta > Magnoliopsida > Ranunculales > Papaveraceae > Papaver > Papaver somniferum. The sequence goes on from NC_039368.1 coordinate 40,787,341, forward strand.
TTATTTAACCTGGTACAACTAGTGGGTGGATTAGCCAGCCATAGCTCGGCGTAATCATATCGTTACAGGAATCATTAAGGTGGTGTCCAAGTTCCATCTTCCAAACTTGGTGCTTCTTCAATGATTAGAGAATGAAGGGCAAGTCTACAGTGTTCATCTTTGAAATTGGCAACCCTTGTGGCCAAAAATCTTCCGAAAGCACCAACTGACTTGCCCTCTCTAGTTTGTGTCGTTGGATCTCAATTGAAGTTGTCGGATTGAGCATCAAATCACTTGGACGCTTTAAGTTGGATCTTAACGCCTCTTCCATGTGCCGTGGAACCCCTTCCCAAATAAGGCTTATCCAAGGGGGAAAAAAACCTGCATTAAATTGTCTTCTAATACTAACCGACGTAGTATGGTCAGGATTGGTCTGCACCGGTGGCTTCTAAGCTTCTAGCAACTATGGGCAGTTTGGGCACATTCAAGGTGCAAAATGCCCTTCCTGCACCCTAAATGTCCAATCACACTTGCCAACATAGGCAATATTTCAATCAAAACCCCTGATTTATAAACCCCTCCATTTTCGAAATCAGGAGGGTTACTGAATCGCACCCGATGAATCTTGAATCAAGTAAATGTGGATAATCATCGGTGTTTCAAGTCTGATGCAAAAGAAGATAAGATGACTACTAGATTTTCACACGATCGAGAAGCTGCTGTACAAGAGGGATTTAGTTAATGGCGTTTCTAGGTAAAGTATCAATAAACTCGTGCATACTGATTTTTTTGTTGTTTGAGATTTAGCTGGTCTTCTTCGATCTTCTACAGTTCAATTGTTCAAATGAAATTGACAGTGGAATTAATTGCGACTCTTTTCATATGTAGAGAATTACTGATAGAAATTTAGCTTTCCACATGTAATTTCATTTGTTTGGACGATTGCATCTGTTAAATACTTCGAATCATATTAGAAATCGGTCTGTTACTAGTATCTGTGGTGTTGGAGGCCAACTGAAATCTTGATAGCATGTGGAATATTCGGTTGCTTGGGATGATTTCAGTGAGGTTCGACTGATATAATATGAACTGAAGGTGAAGCAGGTTTGCCTCGCTAGTAGTGATTTCGAGCTCAACTATGACTGGTATGAGCTCATTATTTTAAAGTTGCATAGGAGAATGGTGGTTGTTTGTCTATACATGTACAAAAATAGGAAACGGAAGCAAACTAGAGATTTGGTTACTTCTAATAGTTAGAAAAAAATACATAACATACAAATACTACATATAAAATACCGATATTTGGGGATAAAAATATCCTTCACAATATTGCATGATGGATACTGACCCCATGAACAAGTTCAACTACATAGCACACAGTTTATTTTTCTTACAAAGAACTTTAAATGTCCAAATACCATAAAAGTTCTGCTGATTACTGCTCAATGGAGATTACACCATCACTTTGCATAAATTGCATAATCTTCCATGTGTGAAGAGACTCTCAGAGCATGAGAAACAGCAAGTTAGTCGAAAATATTGAACCTCTTCCTGAGTCCTGAAACCTAGCACACTGGATAAGATAATTGTAAGCCAGTAGAGTTTTTAATGGTAGCCCTAATACACATGATAATGATGAGAAACAAATAAGGTTATTCTAATTTCTCTCAAGATCACCTTGATTATCACCATTAGATACAAGCTTGCATTGGTCTCGCATGAGCGAATGCTGGCATCACATGTTGCACAAGGCTTTCACGTTTAGTTTGTGGTGTGACCGTTTCAAAAGCTTCCACAAGTAGTGCTACTCTTCTCTTCCGCGCAGGAGCAAGTTCAGTGACAGCTCTTCGAAGTGCAAAATCAACCATCCACTCCTCTGCATTTTTCCTTTCATCCATCATTTGTTGCTTAAGATCAACCGTTTCTGCCTCTGGTTCAGGCTCTACAGGTAGATAATTCGGATCACGTGGATTGAAATCCTTCAGTTCCTCACTTTCCTCGAAATTCTTCCTGCATCCAATTGTTATCTTTAGGTTGTTGCAACTTATCTCCGTCACTTCTGGGTGAGATTTCTTTCTTGCATTCATGATTGATTTTTGTCCCACTGAGTCGCCGGAGTTACTTTTGGAAGGAGTTGTTTCTGTTGCATCTGTTTCCACTTTCTGTTCTTGCACTTGAATGTTCTCCACCATTCCAGGTTCAATGCAATTGAGATTGTAATTTTCGAGATCATTGTGTTCTTCCTCATGTTTAAAACCTGCACTGTTATGATCCATTTTTTCACCCTGATCTTGGTTCGTGTGCTCCTTGTTCTCTGCTACGCCGTTGATACTTGATTGATCACTAAGAAGAAGAGGATGTTCAACATTTATACCACATTTATCATCCTGTTGTGGTGACTCGATTGGGTATACCTCGATCTCTATATTAATATTGGCAAGGTCTCCAACTTCAGAATCTGCGGCGGGAAGTAATTCATCTTCATAAGGTTCACTTGGAGCTGGTTCCTGACCAATTTCTGCATTAAGATCTGTATTTTGAGAACTCGAACTTTGATCAATTAGAGCATCATCTTCATAGCAAGCGTTTTCCTCTTCTTCGTTTGGGTTCACATCGATTACATCAGCACGACAGGGGACTTCATGGTCTCCTAGTTGAAAATTCTCCTGGAAGAAGTCATTTTCCATATCTGAAACTTCGTTCTTTTCACCAGTAGCTGGTGGTAGTTCCTCATATGGCTTGTCAGCAGAAGATTCAGAGATTGTGTCACTGAGGCAATTATCTAGATGAGATTCTTTATCTGTGTGTATTCGTTCATTGGCTGTATCTTCTGCAAAAGAAAGTTGATCCTGTACATCGAGTTCTGTATAAGGTTCACTTATAGCTGGTTGCTGACCAATTTCTGCACTAGGATCTGCAATTTGAGAACTCGAACTGTGATCAATTAGAGCATCATCCTCAAAGCAATTGTTTTCCTCTTCTTGGTTTGGGTTCACATCGATTACCTCAGCACGACAGGGGACTTCATGGTCTCCTAGTTGAAAATTCTCCTGGAAGAAATCATTTTCCACATCTGACACTCCGTTCTTTTCACCAGTAGCTGCTGGTAGTTCCTCAAATGGTTTGTCAACAGAAGATTTTGAGATTGTGCCACTGAAGAAGTGATCCAGATGAGATTCTTTATTTTTGTGAATCTGATCCTCAGGCGTATCTTCTGCAAGAAAAATCTGATCCTGGCATACATCAAGTTCTAAAATCAGATATGCTTCGTATGATTCAAAATCAGCAGTTTCCGTATCTGAACCTTCAATACTTTCTTGAGAAGTTTCTTGCAGCATATCTTCATTAGTGAGGTTGGGAGAAGCAACCTTTTCTGTGAAAAGTTGAGTAACAACTTCTCCTTCTTCCCAGTTCAATTCAGATGATGTTTGAACAACTTCTTCATCTGATTCAGGCTCTACCAGGACCGTGCTCCCTGATTTATTAGTCTCAATACAACAGCAATCACAATTAACTTCTGCTTCAGCTCCATCTCTAATTGATTTTAAGAACCCATTTTGGCCTTCAGATGTTGTAGCACTGTATATTTGTTCTGCTTCCCCGTCATGGTTGCTTCTTCGATCAACAGTCTCTCTCGGTTTAGCATAGATTTCTACAAAGAAATCCATCCCTGTTTCTTGTCCGGAATCTGTTTTTATGGTTGAAGAGTCTCCTTCGAATTCCAGTTGACCTGAAACGGTTTCTTTCTTGGCTTTGGCAGGTCGTTTTGTGCCACCTGGGGATAAGGATTTCAATCTCAAACTCCTCTGGGTTCTCAGCAAACGTCTCTTTGCAGACAAGAAGCACTTCAAGGGAGGTGAGGGAGCATGGTGGTGACCATTAAGAGAACAATACGTGTATGGGCAAACCTTCATAACCGATGTTCCTTCCGATTCACTTCTTCCTGGATTAATCATCAAATAATTCGGGAACTTCGAATCCTTTAAAGTCGAGGAACAGGTAGCTCTACTCATGTTTATATTTTGATTCAGAACAGCAGTAGAACTCTTCTTTGGCTTCCCTGCTTTTGTACTAGTGGTCTTTGTTAAAGTTCTTACTGGTTTCAAACTATTACTCTTTGTTAAACTTCTCCCTGGTTTTTCACCAGAAGGAGAAGGAAACAAAGAAGAAGATTTGGAATTGTTTGAATTTCTTCTCTTCTGATTTCTACTATCAAAAACAGTTTGTGAACTGCGTGAAGAACTTACCGGTGAACATTCTTTCCTCGCATTAGAACTACTAGTAGACTTCATGTAATTCGGCGAGGTTTCCAATACCTTGGTTGCAGCTGGTGATGATACCTTGGTAGGTGTTTTTAGTAGATCAACTGCAGGAGACTGGATACAATTTTTAAATTTTTCTTTTTCTTTCATAGGAGATGATTCTATGTTTTCTAAATCCAAAAGCTTTAATGATCTAGACTTTTTCAGTTTCTTCTTCAAATCAGTTCCTCCTTTGTTTCTGACATCTTGATTTTGAGAAGAATAAGCAGACGAAACCAACGGCTTGTTTGTGGTGGATCGCTTGTCGGATTTAACAAAACTCTTCTTGGTTTCGATTGGGGTAGAAAGTTTGCCTGGTTGCTTTCTCTGAACCATTTTCGAAAATTTTAAAGATTCAAGTAGAAATGAGATGGATGAGAATTATCCTAAAGGTTTTCTTGGGTTTTTGTTGGACTGAGAAGTAAAAAGAGTTGTCAAATTTGAACTATATGTTTGTATTGGAGAAATATTAGAGAATCTAGCTTACTTCCATTGAAGCTCCGAGAGAGAAATCTTTTTTTTTTTGAGTTCAATGTAGTTGTTTTACACGCGAAACAACAAAAATATTCAAAACCCACCAACTGTCCATTATTCCAATATTCAAGTATTACATGTTTGGTCACGATTTGATGGCCATATTTCAATCATGTTTTTCATTCCGTCGTTTTCTCGTTTCTTTTTGGAGTTTAATAAATTTTGGTGTATAACATTTAATTACATTAGAATCAATTAGATAGTCTAATAAATTTTGGTGTATAACATTTAATTACATTAGAATCAATTAGATAGAAAACGAGTCTAAGATATGCTCACTTTTTTTTTTTTGAATTGAAAATGTTGGATATGGATGAAGAATAGTTTTACTACAATCAACTTTTATTTGAATAATTAAATTTGTATTGTCGTATTATTTTTCTTTCTTTCTTTTAAGTAATTACGATCTTAAAAGATAAGTACGATTATAGTTTATTTGAAAGATACGATCTTGATTGGCATTAATCACTTTAAGAATATAAATGTGTGTTCAAAACCTCCTCACTAGAATATAGGCCTATCTAGGTATACTATACTGAATACTCTTTCATTTACATGTAATTCTCTTTCAATTTCTACGAATCTTTCTGAAATCTAACTTCATCATCCAAAAAAAGTTCGTTGGCAGGTAAATTGGTGGATTAGGTAATGGCTGGGCATGCAGGTCAATATTAAAAAGGACTGTAGTGTTGATATTAGACGTTGAGGCCACGGCTGCAAGAGCACTAACTGAAAAGACAAAAAGAAAAGATTGCTAAACAACATTGGTCGGCATAAAAAGTTTGAATTGTTGCGGGACCTCGCTTTTCGTGGGAGCGTAATGGACGGTGCGTAAATTTAAGAAAGAAGACCTTTGGGTTTTCACTTTTCTTTTTGGTATCCACAGAACACGCTCGAAAACATCGACGCCGCTAACTCATTAACTGTGATTCATCATGTACTTCTGTATATCAACTGTTCGATCGACTTTTAGGTTTTGAGAGTCGAACGGTCGGTAAAGAACATTGCCAATCCGAGGAAGTTCACCACAAAGTAACTTCCTGACTAATGCTGTTACAGCAAGTATTATGGCGCGCGATTTCTATCGGCTTTGGCCGAAAGCAATAGTTAAGTCAAGCACCATGGTTAGTGTTTTCGCTTGGCTGTAGCTTAAGTATAGCGAAATCCAACTATTAAGGCCCTTTACTTGGCTTTAATGTGGTCATTTTGCTTAGTTACAGAAAAGATGGATCCACTTTGTAGTTAAACGATTAGTTTTCATTTGAAGAATTACTTTATGAAAACTCAGTTTTTGTTTTTGGTCCAAATGGGAATTCTGTTTCCGTAACTTTTTGGAGGGTTATTGAGTTTCCATATCCAAATTTTCTGTATTGACATATTTTTACTCCTATTTTCCATTTTTAATTCTTTTATTTTACTAAATTTGTTTTTTTCCATTATATCTTCATTTTTTTTCTCTTGAATTTTTTCATATCCATAGATAATAATTATTTAGATCCATCAACATAGAGTTTGGAAAAATTAAAAGAAGAAGAAAAAAGGTAGGTGCAACTTTACTCTCATTTCACTTTGCGACATTTAAGCTATAACTAAGTGAAACCCCAACCACAGTGCTTGGTCTTATGGTTTCTCATTTGTTTGGGACGGAAACCAAATGCGTAGAACAGCCTTTTGGGCCCATTATTAGCCTTTGTATTTCTGGTTTTTGGATGGCATATTCAAGCAAAATTTGTACGAATGGCATATGTCCCTGTGTAGCCAAGTATTCTAGCTTGCTTTTGATTTTTTCCCTTGCTTAATATTTGGATATGAGAAACCGAAGTTGATTTCAGAAGTCAAAAAATAAAACAAATTTGCTTCGCAAAAAGTTTTCATTTTTACTATTTTTATTCGTAGGAATCAATCTCAAATTTATTGACAATCAAACTTCTGATTTGCTTGCTTTTAGAAATCAAAAAGCAATTTATTAAAGTGCATCCAAACATCTCTTAACTTAGGTAAAAATCTTAATTGTAGCTAAGCTAAAGGTAACCACAATATTTGTTCTAAATAAATTATATATGGTAGAAGCGTCCATGGACTAACAGAGTTGCCTAAATAGAGAATTATAGTTCGGCCCATCTAAGAATTGGTTCTTGCTCCAGTTCGTTAAAACAAGTGAGAATGTTATAAATACCTTCCATTTTGGTTGACCTTGCACAAATACTCGGGAGAGGTAAAAAATAATATTTTTTAGAGTCAAAATGAGATAGTTGCTTCCACTTTTGGTATCAACTTGTATAAAGTTGCATACACTTCTGAAAGCAACTTGTGCTAGTTGCTTCCACTTTTGGAAGGTAGGGATATTTTTAAAAGTTGGATAAGAGTATATTTCAAGAGGTAAATTTTGCGGGTATTTAAACAAGTTCAATATCATTTTTTTGACGGAATAGTCCTTGAAACTTTTCCAATGGTAAAATGGTATGTTTTCTACTAAAAACGGGTGTAAGACATTTTTAAGAAACATGCTTTATGGGATAATGCCAAAATATCCTTCGTTCAAGGTGCGGTAAATAGTCATTTTCAAACTCCACTGACAAATACTCTCTTCCTTTGGAAAAGAGTTACTATCACTTTTTTTTTTATAATTTCACTTATTTTCAGACTAATATTAAAAAACAATAGTGCCAATTTTCCATAAACGGGGGTAATAATTTATTCTGTTTTTAGTTGTAGTGAACTTATTTGACCGAATGATCATAATTTGCAATATTTCTTATTTTGGAAAAGAAAAATTCTGCAAATAGTGTTCACTAAAAGTATTTTCAAAATAAATCCTTTAAAAAATTAATGCTTGGATAAAAAAGCATCCATTTAGTGAACAACAGGTTCATGAAGAGGATGTCTTCCTGGAGCAAGAGTTATGAGATGGAAAGTTTTCGCAACATATTTCATTCGAAGTGAAATAATATGCTAACGAAAAAGTGGAAACAACAATATATAAAGTAGTGGTTTAATTTGTAACTCCTTTTTTTTTTCCCGGATGTAGTGGTTTTACATTTCACTATATAGGTTGAGAATAGTCCCATATAGTATGGGAAGCTAAATATCATGATGTTTATAAGCGGTAACCCTAACCTTGTATGACGTGCCTGTCAAGTGGCCAAGTAAAGATGCGACACTGTGGCGCATCATCAGTGGCCTGGCCAAAGTCAGACATGCAGAGTGGCATGTCTGAGTTGCAGGTTGAGAAGTGGCATGTGCCAAACGGGGTTTGCACATGGCCAAAGATGCGAGATTAGCATCAAGAGATTCCAAATGAGTTTGGCATGTTACCTGTATGTGTGAGGCGTGTAGGCATGCAAGTAAGACTTGCATTAACCAACTTGCATCATTGGCAGAATGATGCACAGCCGTGATGGCGCTACATTTGGATGGCAGATGCGATCATCATGCAACGAGGCAGGATGACATGTGCATGACACATGGCCTCGATAGTTTAAAGTTAGTTACACGAGAGTGGGTTTGGTTTATGCTTTCTTAACTAATAGGAAGGTCCCGTTTGGCTTAGTGAGCGGTTTTGCAAGGTTGGCACAGTTAGCTAACTGCCACATGTAAAGTAAATCTGTAACTGCTTGCAGTTACTTGTATATAGATTTTTGTAAGGCTATATAAGCCTGATATTGTGAAGGGATTGGGTAATCCGGAACAAGAAGAGTGTGTAACCCTAAGTATGCAATAAATAAAAGGCTAAGGTCTGATTTAAAGAAAAGTTCTGTTGGTGCATGTTTCCCTTTGGTTTTGGCTTATTGTTTAGGCATCAAGCGGAGTGTGTGCATTTGATTGAAGGCTTGGAAGATTTGTGAGCAGAACCTCTATTTAGTATGGCTGAATAGAGAATTAGTCAAGAAGTTGAAGTATTGGCTAATTGCGAGTTGGCTGAAATTGTGCCGCGGAGCATAGTTGTCACTGTCAAGTTGGTTGTAGCATTTGGGTGTTGCGAACCTGTGACAATTCGGGTATCAGAACCCTGGTTAAGAGTCTCTCTGTTCACGTTGGATTTTAAGGCTGATTGAAGTTGTTGCTGTTCTATGTTTGGATGTAAATTGTATTTGAAGTGAAGGATCCACACAGAAAGTACAAGGCATGCAAAGGATGTGACAAAGATCAGACCAAAGAATTGCATTAAAGATATGCGAATCGTTAATTCAAGAATCTGCAAGTTATAATCATGCACGTAGGATGTCCTCGGAACGACTTGATGAGGGTGAAAAAAGTTGTTTTACATATCAGAACTGCACTAAGGGTACCGGAGACGCTGCAAGTGCTGATGAGAAACAACACGATGCTGGGAAGGCTCAGCATGATGTTGGCAGGGGCCAATATCGCAACATCAGTAGTTTGCTAGGGAGCAAAGCACACAGTAAGAAGAAAATGTCTTCTGGACTGATGTAAGTTGATGTGAAGATCAATGGAAAATGGGTATTAGCGATGGCTGATACCGGTGCTAAGAAGTCTTTTATTCATCCAGATGTTGCCATGGCATTGAACTTAACAGTTACTAGCGCGACTAGCACCATAAAAACTGTTAACGCAGAACCACAAGCCAGTCGAGGGAAAGTTCGCAATGCAGATGTGCAAGTTGGAGAATGGAAAGGAAAACTAGATTTGCTAGTTATGGTCATGGATGATTATGACCTGATTTTGGGCATGGATTTCTTTTGCGCGGCGAAGGCGTCGCCATTACCTCATAGAAATGGGATATTGATACAGCACCCTCAATACCCATGTTTTGTTCGTATGGTGGGACAAAAAGAACCAGACAAGATACTTAAGCCATATTTGTCTGCGATTCAGGTGAAAGAAGGAATGCGCCAAGGCTTGGATACTTTCCTAGGAGTTTTAATTGAGATCAAACAAGGAAAGATAGTGGAAGTATAGGATGGAATAGCCGAGGTCTTAGAAGAGTTTGCAAACACGATGCTTGCAGAACTACCTAAGACGCTACCACCACGGTGTAAGATCGATCATATGATAGAGTTGGTGCCAGGGGCGAGGCCGCCTGCAGAAGCACCATATCGTATGTCACCACTAGAACTTAAGGAGATGCGCAAGCAGATTTCTGAACTGCTGGAGGCAGGTTACATACAACCGTCTAAAGCTCTGTTTGGTTCTCCGGTTTTGTTCCAAAAGAAGCAAGATGGCTCGCTTCGTATGTGTGTTGATTATAGGGCTTTGAACAAACTAACTGTGAAGAACAAGTACCCAATTCCGCTAGTGGCAGACTTGTTTGATCGGTTGGACAAGGCTAAATTCTTCACCAAGTTGTATTTGCGCTCAGGTTATTACCAAGTGCGCATAGCAGAAGGAGATGAACCAAAGACTTCAACGGTAACAAGGTATGGCTCGTTTGAATACCATGTGATGCCATTCGGTTTGACGAATGCTCCAGCAATATTTTGCAATCTGATGAATGATGTGTTTGCTGAGTACATTGACCGCTTTGTAGTAGTATACTTGAATGACATAGTCATTTACAGTGAGACTTTGGAAGAGAATGCGATGCATCTTCGCAAAGTGTTTTCAAAGCTTAGAGAAGCAAGTTTGTATGTGAAGAAGGAAAAGTGTGAGTTTGTCCAGACCACAATTACTTCCCTTGGCCATGTGATATCGCAAGGGTGCGTGCATATGGACCAGAAAAAGGTAGATGCCATTTTGGATTGGCCAGAACCTAAGAGGCTTGAAGGGCTTCGTTCTTTCTTGGGTTTAGCTAACTATTACCGGCGATTCATAGTCGCCTATTCAAAGAAAGTGGCCCCTTTGACAGATTTGTTGAGGAAGGACAAATCATGGGCATGGACTGATGAGTGTCAGCAGTCATTCGATGCATTGAAGGAAGCGGTCTCGACAGAACCAGTTCTTCGCTTGCCTAGCTTCGACTTACCATTTGAAGTGCACACTGATGCTTCATACAGGGCTCTAGGGGGAGTCTTAGTGCAAGATGGCCATCCAGTGGCTTACGAGAGTCGTAAGCTTAATGATGCTGAAGGGAGATACAATGTGCATGAGAAAGAGATGTTGGCAGTGATTCATTGCCTAAGAACGTGGCACCATTATCTATTGGGAACTTATTTCATCATAAGGAAGGATAATGTGGAAATTACGTTCTTTTCCATCCAGAAGAAACTTTCGCCAAAACAAGCAAGGTGGCTTGACTTTTTGAGCGAGTTCGACTACAAGTTAGAGCACAAGCCAGGAAAGCTTAATTCTGTGCGTTAAGCAGAAAGTTGGTGGTAGAATATGTTGCGGCACTGACCACGATTGAGGCAGAGTTGTTGCCTTGAATCAAAGAAGAGACGAAGAATGATCAGGCATGTGTGCGCCTGACTAAGCAGATCAGTGATGGGATCGTTCGTCGATTTTGGCTAGATGATGGAGTCATTAACGCCAAGGGAGGAAAAATTTATGTACCTAATTCAGTTGGCTTGAGAAGGGAAATCTTGCGAGAGACGCATGATTCCATTTGGGATGGTCAGCCAGGCATGGAACAGACGCATGCTTCGATAGCTCGTTCCTATTACTGGCCTAAAATGGAAGAATATGTTGAATTGTATGTGAAGACATGCTTAGTGTGTCAACTGGATAAGACGGAAAGGAGAATTCTAGCAGGATTTCTACAGCCTTTGCTGATTCCAGACAAGCCATGGCAGTGCTTGTCAACAGACTTTATTAACGGGCTTCCAAAGGTGCAAGGCTTTAACTCGATAATGTTCGTTGTTGATCGCTTTTCGAAGTATGCTACCTTCATTCCCCGCCCCCATTCTTGCAATGCAGACGTTGCAGCGGATCTGTTCTTCAAGAATGTAGTGAAGTATTGGGGATTTCCTCGAGATATTGTGAGTGATATAGACTCACGGTTTACAGGCACGTTTTGGACCGCCTTGTTTGGAATGCTTGGTTCCGAACCAAAGTTTTCTACTAGAAATCACCCCAAAACCCCGATGGTCAGATGGAGAGGATGAATGCATTGCTAGAAGAGTACTTGCGTCATTATGTGACGGCAAGCCAGGGAAATTGGGTGGCGTTGATGGATACGTCCCAATTTTGTTACAATTTGCACAAGAGTTCAGAAACGGAGCTGAGTCCTTTTGAGTTAGCTACATGCCAACAGCCATTAAACCCTCTTGAGGTGCCAAAGGCTAAGAAGCAAGGTTCCTGTCCAGCAGCTTATCGTTATGCAAGGTCAAAAACAGAAATGACTGAGCAAGCGTGCGATAGGTTGTATAAAGCGCAAAGACGAATGAAGAAGTATGCCGACTTGCATCGCAGAGATATAGAGTTTGAGGTGGGAGACATGGTGCTGTTAAAGCTAACAACCCATATTTGGAAGAAGATTTCTAGCAAGACAGTGCATAGAGGCCTAATTCCAAGATATGATGGTCCTTTTAAAGTGATGAAAAGAGTTGGTAAGGCGGTTTACAGACTTGAGTTGTCGGAAAGGTTGAAAGTGCACCCTTCTTTTCATGTCAGCTTTCTAACGAAATACCATCCTGATTTGATGGACACTTCGAGACAACAAGCGAAACGTGCACCACTGGTGATCAAATCACAATTCGAGAAGCAAGTTGAGGCTATACTTGATGATCGATTTATGGGGCAAAGCAAGAAGAATACGAGAACTTATTTTCTAGTTAAGTGGCAAGGGTTGCCAGACTCCAAAACTTCTTGGGAGAAAGATACAGAATTGTGGCAATTTGAAGAACAAATTCAGGCCTACCTGCAGCATAAGGAATCGACGAGGGCATCAAGTTCAGCTGGTGGAGAAGATCTATGACGTGCCTGTCAAGTGGCCAAGTAAAGATGCGGCACTGTGGCGCATCATCAGTGGATTGGCCAAAGTCAGACATGCAGAGTGGCATGTCTAAGTTGCAGGTTGAGAAGTGGCATGTGCTAAACAGGGTTTGCACATGTCCAAAGATGCGAGATTAGCATCAAGAGATGCCAAATGAGTTTGGCATGTTACCTGTATGCGTGAGGCGTGCAGGCATGCAAGCAAGACTTGCATTAACACACTTGCATCATTGGAAGAATGATGCACATCCGTGATGGCGCTACATTTGGATGGCAGATGCGATCATCATGCAACGAGGCAAGATGACATGTGCAGGGCACATGGCCTCGATAGTTTAAAGTTGGTTACACGAGAGTGGGTTTGGTTTATGATTTCTTAACTGATAGGAAGGTCCCGTTTGCCTTAGTGAGCGGTTTGGCAAGGTTGGCACAGTTAGCTAACTGCCACATGTAAAATAAATCTGTAAATTCTTGCAGTTACTTGTACATAGCTTTTTGTAAGGATATATAAGCCTGATATTGTGAAGGGATTGGGTAATCCGGAACAAGAAGAGTGTGTAACCCTAAGTTTGCAATAAATAAAAGGCTAAGGCCTGATTTAAAGAAAAGTTCTGCTGGTGCATATTTCCCTTTTGTTTTGGCTTATTGTTTAGGCATCAAGCGGAGTGTGTGCATTTGATTGAAGGCTTGGAAGATTTGTGAGCAGAACCTATATTTAGTATGGGCTGAATAGAGAATTAGTCAAGAAGTTGATGTATTGGATAAGTGCGAGTTGGCTGAAATTGTGCTGCAGAGCATAGTTGCCATTGTCAAGTTGGTTGTAGCATTTGGGTGTTGCGAACCTGTGAAAATTCGGGTATCAGAACCCTGGTTAAGGGTCTCTCTGTTCACGTTGGATTTTAAGGCTGATTGAAGTTGTTGCTATTCTATGTTTGGATGTAAATTTCATTTGAAGTGAAGGATCCACACAGAAAGTACAAGGCATGCAAAGGATGAGACGAAGATCATACCAAAGAGTTGCAATAAAGATATGCGAATCGTCAATTCAAGAATCTTCAAGTTATAAACATGCACGAAGGATATCCTTGGAACGACTTGATGAGGGTGAAACAAGTTGTTTTACATATCAGAACTGCACTAAGGGTACCGGAGGCGCTGCAAGTGCTGATGAGAAACATCACGATGCTGGGAAGGATCAGCATGATGTTGGCAGGGGACAATATCGCAAAATCAGTCGTTTGCTAGGGATCAAAGCACACAGTAAGAAGAAAATGTCTTCTATTAACGCAGAACCACAAGCCAGTCGAGGGAAAGTTTGCAATGCAGATGTGCAAGTTGGAGAATGGAAAGGAAAACTAGATTTGCTAGTTATGGTCATGGATGATTATGACCTGATTTTGGGCTTGGATTTCTTTTGCGCGGCGAAGGCATCACCTCGCCATTACCTCATAGAAATGGGATATTGATACAACACCCTCAATACCCATGTTTTGTTCCTATTGTGGGACAAAAATAACCAGACAACATACTTAAGCCATATTTGTCTGCGATTCAGGTGAAAGAAGGAACGCGCCAAGGCTTGGCTACTTTCCTAGGAGTTTTGATTGAGATCAAACCAGGAAAGATAGTGGAAGTAGAGGATGGAATAGCTGAGGTCTTAGAAGAATTTGCAGACACGATGCCTGCAGAACTACCTGAGACGCTACCACCACGGCGTAAGATCGATCATATGATAGAGTTGGTGCCAGGGGCGAGGCCGCCTTCACAAGAACCATATCGTATGTCACCATTAGAACTTGAGGAGATGCACAAGCAGATTTCTGAACTGCTGGAGGCAGGCTACATACAACCGTCTAAAACTCTGTTCGGTGCTCCGGTGATGTTCCAAAAGAAGCAAGATGGCTCGCTTCGTATGTGTGTTGATTATAGGGCTTTGAACAAACTAACTGTGAAGAAAAAACACCCAATTCCTCTAGTGGCATACTTGGTTGATCGGTTGGCCAAGGATAAATTCTTCACCAAGTTGGATTTGCGCTCAGGTTATTACCAATTGCGCATAGCAGAAGGAGATGAACCAAAGACTTCAATGGTAACAAGGTATGGCTCGCTTGAATACCGTGTGATGCCATTCAGTGTGACGAATGCTCCAGCAACATTTTGCAATCTGATGAATGGTGTGTTTGCTGAGTACATTGACCGCTTTGTAGTGGTATACTTGGATGACATAGTCATTTACAGTGAGACTTTAGAAGAGCATGCGATGCATCTTCGCAAAGTGTTTGCAAAGCTTAGAGAAGCAAGTTTGTATGTGAAGAAGGAAAAGTGTGAGTTTACCCAGACCAGAATTACTTTCCTTGGTCATGTGATATCGCAAGAGTGCATGCATATGGACCAGAAAAAACATGGAGTGTACCGAAGATTTGCATTAGGTCTGATTCGATGACTTTCATTCAAGCTTTGCAAAAGGGAGAAGTTCCTTGGGACTTGGATCAGAAGTGGATAATGGCGTGTGCTTCTTATAGTAACATATAATATATTCACAGCTATAGAGAAGCTAATTTTTCTGCTGATTCCTTGGCCAAACAAGCTTGTTTTTTGGCTGAGGATATTTTTGAGTTTCATGAGGGAAGACCATTGTTCATGCAAGCAATTGAATGACCTGGTGAGGTTTATTACCGTTTCAAATAGGCCAAGTTCTTTTAGGTGGACCCACGGCTAGATAGAAGGGCACGGCCTAATCTTCTTTGTACATGTTTTTGCTTTTTATTCTAATTTTATTGACCGAGTAAAAACAAAAAGTATGGACCATAAAAGGTTGGCGTGAAATCATTGAAAAGGCGAGGGTACCCAAATATACCTCAAGCTAAAACTTTTCCTATATATAAGTCCTTTATCCGAAAGTGATTGTCTATGGACTGAGTCGAGACAATACAACTAATCGGTTCACACTTCGTGTGATCGTCTGTGGATACGAGATCGAGACAATACAACAACGAAGTATGTTTACTTGATACAAAGGTTCGTACTTAACCAAACACAATAGGAGTGCTTATCAAGTAAATAGGAATTAACGTTTGTGTAATTTACTTTAATTATAATAAAACAATTATAATGCGGAGAATAAAAGTAAATGACACATCAATATTTTGTTAACGAGGAAAACTACAAATGCAGAAAACCCCCGGGACCTAGTCCATAATTGAATACTCTCAGGATTAAGCCGCTACACAAAATTACACTAACTTCGTATAGTTGAGACCAAGTAACTAACCCTATAGTTCACCTAGTTCCGTCTGTATTCCCACGCCTCCAACTTATATATAAGTCAGTTAATTAGATCAATCTCTTTGGTTCGTATTCCAAACAGTAAAGGAACAAGAAATCTGTTTGGTATCAACTCTATTCAACCAAGTGATATGAGTCGGACAAAGGCTCTTCCAATTATCTCAACATAAACTCCTTTGTCATGTCTAGATCTATCTTATGTTCAATCACCCAAAGGTAATCGATTAAGATTAAGCCAACAACACCTTTAATCCGAAGAACCGTGTTGATGCCGATCTACTAAATTAATCAATCCAATCTACCACAAGGATAAACCGATTATTAATTGGATCCCCTTTCACCGAAACAAGTATTGTGCACACCAAAGATTGTAAAACCCAAGTCATATCTTCAATATCTTATTTGTCTTCAAATTTTCTTAAATCTTCAATAAAAACCTGCACACAATCACTTGAATCTCTTGTGATCAATCACGCACATAATGGAGTTTGTTAACAATGGATTATCACAAGATCGTCTTTAGAACTAACAACAGTCTAAAGATCCCTGTCGAAACTTGGAACTAGTTTGAGTGAATCTTATATCAGAAGAGAAGATTCTCAAGAATAAACAAACTAGGTGCAATCAGATTTCAAGCACCGTTAGTCAATCAAATCAATCGAAAACAAAGATAAACCGCAATTATCTAGTTTCCCACCAATGGGTCGCGCTAGAGCTTATCAATCCCAAAGAAGACTTTAACTGAGCGTCCGTAAAAGATTTCGCCTAATTAGGTTACTCTCCTCTCCGAATAGGAGGCTACACCAGTAACAACAACAAAAGAGGAAGTCTGTTGTTACTAAGGATTAGTTTGATAGAAAGGCAAACTTCAAGTATTTATAGACAAGGAAGTTTGGACACCAAGGAATTTCCAAAACCTAAAATATTATCAAAATATTCATTAAAGCATAAATTCGGTTTCCATAATTCCTGGAAATGCTCTATCCAAAAATAACGATATAAATCTCTCGGAAAATCTAATTAGTAAATGCACATTACTAATTCTGTAATTTCCCTACAAAATGAAATTAATAACCTTAATTAAAAGATTTTTAACTTACTTATGATTCGATCCTCGGATTCTCTTCCTTTAGCCGTCAAGGAATATCTTTGAACAATTATAGAAATAAACATTCACAGCACGTGTTCAAAGTTTGTCGACATCTTTACTTTGTAAGTTCTCTTTCACACTTACAACCTTGAAACCGATTTGCCACACTTCCAAACAAGTTTAGAATTGGTTCATCTGACTTTCAAGAACTATGTGATTGATCAAACCAACATTCAATCACAATCATGGGTTTAACAGTTCTACCAAAACAAGTTTCGGTTCTACCTCCATGTGAGTACTATGCATAGTCACACTAGGTTCCCAAAGATTCGGTTGACTAGGTACTAGGATCGGTTCCCCACATATATATGGTGTCTAACTTATATGTATTGCACATGTCCATAGGATCGGTTCCCCTTTCTGCTATAAACCTTGTTGCACCCCATACAAGGATCGGTTCTCCTTGATGTACTGCACCTCTTTCTAGGATCGGTTCCCTTTCCCTTACAAGGATCGGTTCCCTTTCCCTTACAAGGATCGGTTCTCTTTCCCTTACTAGGATCGGTTCCCTTTACCCAAGGTCAGACATAATCCGATCATACCACAGGTGATTACTTAAGCTTGGTTTTACTAATAAAAGTCATACCAATACATAAGTCAGGACTTTGTGAATAATTCTACCAATAACACAACAAGTTGTGAGCGGTTATACTCTATCACACATATTGGTTTTTCATAAGATATGCAATGAATAACAAAACCAATAACTCCTGGAAATTTCCTTTTCGGTTCACAAACAAGTTTATGAACTTACTTCCTTAGAACACATGTAAACATTGTTCCCTAGGATGAAATCCTCACTTCATACCCATTTATAATCACAATAGCATTCAAATGATTATGGCAATATCTTATCTACAAAGTTTAATGGTTAAGCAATAAACCTCGTATTGTATTCCTTAATATGTCTATCTAGAGTTCATATATGCTTCGCAGTTATATTTTCAATATGCACGACTTGAAAGATATGTTGGGGAATGAAACAGATCAAGTCAAATATCACTAACCTCAAGTGGAAGGATGATTCTTGTCGTTGTAGCTCCTTGCTTCTTCACATCTTCAAGACTTTGCAGTACTTGTAATGTCTCATATCCTAATACTTTAAAGCTAACCTAATCTAAGTTTAACCCTAGTACATAATCAAGCGGCTCTTAACATGAGTTTTGATTCACTAAAATATGACAACCAAACTTGACATACCAACGCTTGGTGGGTTCAACCGAGCAATGCTCTAACAATCATATTAAAAACAGTACCAACAGTAAGCCTAATATCTTAGCTTAAGTGTATCTAGGATAACACCAAGTCCACCTGTTGATAGGTCAATCCCATTTTACCCATACATGTACCCACTAAACCTCTAAATTAGACACCCAAGTTTTGTTTGTTTCCTAGCCAATCAAGTTTCTAGGAATTGATTGCTATATACTATAATTTTGGAAAGTGAAAAGAAAGTGAAATAAAATGTGGAGTAATTTGTACTTATTGGTGCTTGTTAGATCATTGTTCGGTTAAACTCACAAATGTTATTTTCTCAAACTTGTTTTTAATGTTAGATGCACAAAATATATCTTGATTTATAGTCTATTTGAGTCAAATCTCGGACTAGGAATAGAGTTTGGTAGTTGAGTATTAGACATCATTGAATAAACCTCGAAGTTTGAAGATCAAACGAAGATATTTGGAGAACTTCATCAACAAAGAGGTATGTGAAGACCGAACCATACCATTTACTCACAAGTATTACTATTCTATCCATATAAGACTATTTTGTATGACTTCAAGTAGATTTAATGTTGCAAAAAAGAAGTTTCGATTCAATCTTGTCTTGTTAAACATCTCGGAATATGATTAAAGCAATCGATGTTCATAGGTCTTTAACAATCTCTGTTCGAAACAATTTATTGTTCAAGAACTTTGTTTGTGGATAATTTGAAAATTTCCCCAGCAACGATATTTATATCTATCACACTTGAGAATGTTTCGAACATCAAAAATAGAGTTTTCAGAACTACCGAAATTTGGACTCAGGGTACGTACGCATGCCCAGTTCACGTATCATGGATATCTAAAATTCCGGAATATAGGTAGGTACGCATACCCAGTTGTTGATGGGGGATTTTTTGACAAGGGAAAAATTATAAAATCATAGTTTGTATATATCTGGCCTGGCTTCAGATGAATATATAAAATTCATAATTTATAATTTAAATATCTCTAATTGATCATGTAATAGCAAATATATAATAGCAATATTAGATTCTCTCTGACGAGCTTTCAATATTTTGCATATTTCATCATTTATACTATGCAATTCAGTATCCACTTCTGTATAGAATTGAGAATGATTTGACAACTCCTCGATGGATTGACCACTAGTATATAGAAATAATGTCTTCAGGATGTCACTGGTATTGGTTGTGAAAAATCGGGGTCTAACAACCACACCCAATATTTCGTTTGGCAATTTGAATAGACAAACTCCAATATACTTTCAAGAGAATCAACTAGGCAGTTAGACTCAATCTAGAGAAAAGTATATCAAAGAGTTTTATATCTCTATCTCTCAATTCAATCTGCAATCAGCAAATAGGAATTTGCGAGCCCGATTGAATATAAGAAAAATAACTTGAATGGTACCAAAGACCAATGTTCAAGTATCAATCAATTTCAATCAAAAACAAAAGGTTGGATTTCCCAATTGATCGATTCAACACACAACCTGTGATATTTCAATTATATAACAAAATATAATGCGAAAAAGAAATAACACAGACATCGGAATTTCGTTAACGAGGAAACCGCAAATGTAGAAAACCCCCGGGACCTAGTCCATATTTGAACACCACACTGTATTAATCCGCTACAGACACTAGCCTGCTACCAATGAACTTCAGACTGGACTGTAGTTCAACCCTAATCAATCTCACACTGATTCAAAGTACAGTTGTGTTCCTTACGTCTCTGATACCAACAAGATACTACGCACTTGATTTTCTTAGCTAATCTCACCCACAACCAAGAGTTTCTACGACCCAAAGTCGAAGACTTGATAAACAAATCTGTGTCACACAGAAAAGTCTATAGGAATAGATTAATCTGTCTCCCACCGAAATACCTACGAGTTTTGTTCCGTCTTTTGATAAATCAAGGTGAACAGGAACCAATTGATATACCGGACTTATATTCCCGAAGAACAGCCTAGAAATATCAATCACCTCACAATAATCTTAATCGTATGGTAGTGAAACAAGATATTGTGGAATCACAAACCATGAAACGAAGAAGTTTGTGACTATTTTTTATCTTGACTATCGGAGATTAAATCTCGAGCCAATCTTAAAGAAGATAGTAATCAAACACGATAAAAACAGCAAGATCTGATCACGCAACTACAGAAGAAATAATTGGGTCTGGCTTCACAATCCTAATGAAGTCTTTAAGTCGTTAACCTACAGGGTTTCGAGAAAAACCTAAGGTTAGAGGAGAATCGACTCTAGCTTATACAACTAGTATCACACAAGAAGTGTGAGGATTAGGTTTCCCAGTTACTAGAGTTATCCTTTATATAGTTTTCAAATCAGGTTTTGCAATCTAAGTTACCTTGGTAAAAAAAGCATTCGATATTCACCGTTATATGAAAACCTGATTAGATTCAAGCTAATATATTCAACCGTTAAATCGAACTTAGCTTGTTATACACATATGAAATGTACCCTCATTTAGGTTTAGTAACCGTACCTAAACGTGTATACCATGTTGGCTCAACCGTAGTTAACCAAGGTTAGCTATATGAACACTCTCATGTCAACCTTATTCATCTTAACCATAACTAGTTCAAATGACTCAAATGAAACTAGTTAAAGAGTTTTTCAATTGCTATATTCTCATAGAAGTATACAAGAACACAATTGAAACAAAATCGGTTTGATTCACTCAAATCAATTCATGAACATTATAGCCACGGTTTGCAAGAATGAATTCCTTAATATATAAATGTGTTAGTTCATGAGCCAACCTATTTTAGAACTTTACCACTCAAGTATGCAAACGGGTACGCATACTTAAGTAGCCGGTCTGGGTTTGTGTTTGCCAGTATGAAAACGGGTACGCATACTTAGTATACTTCCAAAACCCAGCAGAAATTCCCGGACCTATACCTTACGCAAGTATGCGTACCGGTATGTGTACTTCGTACACGGAATTTCACAACTTCAAGTACGCATACGGGTATGCATACTGAAGTTCCGGTCATGGATCACATACATGCAAAAATGCACAATATGTTTATAATCCAATGATGGTTAAGTATTCTAAACTCTTATTTCAATCATTGAAACTTTCTTAGAAGATGAAAATATCCGTTTTCACACACTATTAGCATCAAAGCAATTTTCAAGTTATTGGAATAATCATAACATTTCAAGTCCAAATGGTTGTATCACACAAACCATGTAAGATGTTACTCGGCGATTTTTTCACATGACCAAGATGAACTTGGTTGAAGCGAAAGCTTACCAACACATATTCTGAGAAATATGTAAGCGAGTTAAACTCAGCTCGAAATCTCAAATGTATATAATAGAAAACTACATCGTAACACGACTTACGTCTCAATATAGGAGATAAAGTAGAAATAGACTTTCCAAGTGATAGATGAGTTTCAGTATCCACATACCCTTTGTTGATGAATTTCCACAAGCTCGCCTTAGTAGTTCTTCGTCTTCAATTGATAAACGTCATGAAGTCTAATGCTCAACTACACAATCTATCCTAGTTCGAGACATCTATAAGTATACTAGAAATCAAGACTTATAGTTTTGATCACTAACATTGACAAACAAGCTTGAGATAGCAACGCTTGCGAGTTCGACCGAGCAGTGTTCTAACAGGTTGTATTATTCCTTTTCAGGTGTTTCCTGACTATACAAAATAAATATCCACAACTGGTACGATATTACTGCCGTCGTGTACCTTATTCTCGAATGAATATAATGCTTCTAAATAAATTAATTATTAATATAAAGTGACTTATAAATAAATTTTAGCGCTAAATCATCTATTGAATTTCTAAGAAAATATTTATTTCCGGCTCGATTACTTCAATTCATAGCTTTTCTCGGTAGAACCTATGAATTAATAATGAATATTCGCCTTTCGGGAATATGGGCCACCACCGAGAAAATGGCGCGGGTGTATTTAGCAATAATGCTCCAAAGAGAACCCAAAAACACGAACGAATGAGGATATAAAATACTCGTCAAACGAGGAAAGGATGAGAGAGAAAATAAATAAAATAATTTAAAAAAAGGGATGCACGGGACCGGGCTGGCCGGTGCCTGGCAGGTCCCTCCCCTTTTTACCTTTTTATTTATTTAGTTATATTATTATTTTTTTCTTAATTAAGGATGTTAGGGCATAGCTCGGTTGAACCCACCAAGCGTTGGTATGTCAAATTTGGTTGTCATATTTTAGTGAATCAAAATTAATTTAAAGAGTCGTTGGATTATTTACTAGAGTCAACTTCGTATATATTAGCTAGAAAGTTACTAGGATATGAGACTTACAAGTATTACATGAAGACTTGAATAATGTGAAGAAGTAAAGAGCTACAACGACGACATCATTCTTCCACTTGAGGTTAGTAATATTCGATGAACTGTTTCATTCCTAACGTATCTTTCAAGTCGTGCATATTGAAAACATACCTGCGAAGCTGTGAATGATTATACTCTAGTTAGACATAGTATTAATGAATTACAATACGAAGTATAACGTCTATCTTTTGAACTTCGTATATAAGACATCGACATAATCGTATGAATGCTATTGTGATTATGTATGGGTATGGGTGAAGATTTTTCCTAGGAAACAATGTTTTACATTCGTTTAAAGGAACTAAATTCATAAACTTGTTTTGTGAATCGAAAGTGAAATCGCTAGGCTTATTGGTATTGTTATGCATTGCAAATATTTTGAATTACCAATATGTGTGTTTAGTATAACCGATCATAACTTGTTTATGTATCTTGGTAAAAGTACTCACAAGGCATGACTTTTGTATTGGTATTACTTTTATTAGTGAAACCGATCTTAAGTAATCACCTGAGATGGTATGGTCGATATTTGTAATTGGTGTGACCATTCCTAGTCATTGGGTGACCGATCCTAGAACTTGGTTGGGACTAATCACAAGATGGTAATCGATCCTTTTAGTAGATTAACAAGTTTTAGTAATTGGTGTGACTGATCCTATAACTTGTGAAACCGAATACAAGTTTATACCATATATATGTGGTAACCGATCCTAGTACCTAGTCAACCAACTTTTGGTAACTAGTGTGACCGATCCTACTACCCACATGGAGGTAGAACTGAAACTTATTTTGGTAGAATCGTTAAACCCATGAATGAAGATTAAATGTTTTTGATCAATCACATAGTTCTTGGAAATCAGATGAACCAATTTTAAACTCGTTTGGAAGTGTGGCAAATAAGTTCCAAGATTGTAAATATGAAAAAGGATTTATAAAGTAAAGATGTATACGTACTTTGAACATGTGCAGTATTGTTCAAAGATATTCCTTAATAGCTAAAGGAGAATCCCGGATCGAAATAAATTGAGAATCTTTTAATTAAGGTTTTTAGTTTTATATGCTTTTAATTTCCGGCAATTAAAATGCATATCTTTAGAAAATAAAAATTGCTAATATGCATTTACTAATTTGATATTTTCTACTGAGATTTCGGTCATTATTTGGACGGAGCATTTCCAGGAATTATGAAAACCGAATTTGGAAATATATTGCATATCTTGAGAATATGTTCGGTTTTGAAAATTCCTTGGTGTCCAAACTTCCTTGGTCTATAAATATTGAAGTTTGCATTTCAAGCAAACTAATCCTCAGAGCCAGCAAAACTACCTAGTTGTGTTGTTACTGGTGGAGACGTCTATTCGGAGAGGAAATCACCCTAATTAGGCGAAATATCTTTCGACCGCTCGTTTTAAAGACTTATTTGAGATTGGTAAGCTCTACGAGTACCGTTGGTGGGAAACTAGATAATTGCAGTTTATTATTAGTTTTCGATTGATTTGATTGACTAACGGTTGTTGAACTTTGATTGCCTCTAGTTTCTTTATGCTTGAGAATCTTCTCTTCTGATATAAGTGTTTTGGGGTAAAATCTGATTCTGCTGGAAATGGTAAATTTGGGTATGCCGCCGAGAAACGAATCTAAACCCTAAACAAATGCACTGCACGTGAGTTATTTAGATTCGAGAGATCAATCTGTGCAATTCTGGCCTAAACCAAGAAATGGCCGTTCCATACTTGCTTCGGTCACAAAGTGAAGGAGAAGGGTTGACCTTAGGGAGGGAAGTAAAGAAGTTGAGATCAAAATATTGGATTTTGAAGGTGTGGCTGGTTTATGACTTGTATCATAATTTGAAGCTGGCTTGCGGAATGTAAGCCATCAGTTCTTTTGTGTTTTTCTGAATACTTGTGTTGATAACACTTGTTCCTGTTGTCGAAATAGGTCGAAAACCTATTTATATAATTCATGATTGAGCACACATGATCTCGTAGGAAGTGGAGAAAGTTAAATAGTGGAGAAGTGGAGTCGGGTAAAAAGTGGTGACCATCATGTTTACATCACGAGGGACGACTGGTCATCCTTACACCCACTACTCACATACTGCTCATTAACCGCACGCCTTTTACTAACACTTTATCATAATGGGCGCGTTGCACGCCGCACGCTGTAAACCGCCAGACCAATACCCCAGTGAGCATCCCTCAGTTTGTGACATGTTTGATGTCTCGAGTATTTTCGTGGAAAATATGCAGAAGATTGCTGAGTGGGTCTTGTGTGCAAGACCTAGTTATTCTGACCAATCGTGCACAAACTAGGCGGCGGGTGATCATGTGTGGCGAGCTAAGTCATGAGACTTGCTGCAAAAAAATAGCGTGTGACGCTATTAAGTTAGTCTTGGTTGGTCGCCTGAGATTTAATCTAGGTCCGTCAATTCGGGTGTCGAAGTTGGACAGCCGAGATTGTAATTTATGGAAGAGGGTATCCATTGATTATGGCCACATCTCGTTAGAACCTGTCAGTGGCATAATGGCGTAATGGCGCGGCCACTATATCTTGGCATGTTGGTGTTAGATCCAAATATGACCCAACAATACTGTCTCTAGTTGTCGTATCAAACTTAATGCCTTAGATGGCATTATCTGGCATGGGACGGCAATATCGGTCTTAACTAAATTAGGGTTTGGCATGTAAAAGCCCAAATTAGGGTGTGCGGCTATGTTGACGCGACGACCACTAGGTGTTGGCGCGGTTTGGATTTATTTAATGCGTGTGGCGGGTTTAGAGCGACATGATTGGTCGATGGAAAGGGGGGCCGGAAAGCGGAAGGGGGCCGGCCTCATTCTAAGTGTGTGTGGCGCATTTAGAGCGACCTGATTGGTCGATAGAAAGAGGGACGACAAGCAACATGGGGCCAGCCTCATTCTAAATGCATGTGGCGCATTTAGAGCCACATGATTGGTCGATGAAAAAAGGGGCCGACAAGCATCATGGGGCCGGCCTCATTCTAAATGCATGTGCCACATTTAGAGCGACCTGATTGGTCGATGGAAAAGGGGCCCGGAAAGCAGCATAGGGCCGGCCTCATTCTAAATGCACGTGGCGCATTTAGAGCGACTTGATTGGTCGATGAAAAGAGGTCCAGCAAGCAACATGGTCCAGCCTCATTCTAAATGCATGTGGCGCGTTTAGAGCGACCTGATTGGTCGATGGAAAAGGGAGCCGACAAGCAGCATAGTGCCTGCCTCATTCTAAATGCATGTGGCACATTTAGAGGGACCTGATTGGTCGACGGGAAAGGAGGCCGACAAGGGAAACATGGAGCGTGGCCATCCGGCTACAGGTGGTGTCTGCTGGGGAGAACTGGCCAGCCATGTGTCGCGGCCACGCCTCCTCTTGTTGCTTCTCCTATTTGCCGCAACTCCTCTTTTATTTCTTACTTTCTGATTTTTGGTAGGATTTTGCTCCTACTAGTCCATGGAGGATTAATTTCCTAGCTTACCTAGGTTTAGTATCGACCAATAGGGTTCGAGATATTGTGCAGTGCGCAAAAACCTAATTTTTTGCAAATTGATAAATTAGGTTAAAGAACTGAATTTTGCGGGTTGCCGCAAAATCGATCAATTTTGGGTGAATTTTGCATACTTATACAAAAAATCACTAATTTAATATCAAAGGGCAACATAACTTTACGTGCCTCTGATTGAGTACTTCCACACGCATCTTAATCCTAACACTTCGAGAGATTCATGCTACTCGGCTGGGAGCGAGCATTAGTCGTCATGTCATGTTCGTATTAAGAGTTCAACTGGGGAACATGGCATAGAATAAATACTCAGAAATTTACAGAATATTTGGAGTTGTTGCTACACGCACCATTCTGAATAAATTTCATATAAATATGCTGAATTTCTCAATACATATGTAAGTAAAGAGGATTAGGCACCCGTCACTTTTAAATGGCGCAATCTTCTTTGCAGAATGACGGCGCATTAAATACAAGGTTTTACAATTTTATCCCTGAACTAAAAACCACCATCAATATTAAGTCTCCTGCTTATTACGTAAAAGTGACATTGTTGCGGGGTACGCACTAGATGGTGAGAAATAAAGATAAAACTTATGAGGCAAGGTAGACAGATGTTACCAGGATAAAGGACGGCTAGGTCTTTGAGCAAGACATGTTTAACGAAGTATCAAAGCGCGCAGTAATCGTCTTCCTATCATACATCAATTGCCTCCAGGTAGATTTCGAAATTTGCTAAACTTCATTGCGCTCGGTTGCGAGAGGCCTTGACTTTAAGTTTCTTAGAGTCTGGATTGCTGAGTCGCAACTAAAATGTTTTTTAAACTCCTGAGCATTGACTGGAATGAAATTTCTTTCATCCTGACTCTTTATCTCATCGGCTCATTCTTTCCCTTGTGATTGTGATGATGAAATGCTTGGAATGCTTATATGGGCAAAATCTTCCGGAGTCTTTGAGTGAAGTAAACGGGCCGAGAGGCATTCTGTTGAGGACATTGAAGCGGCTTCTAGGGAGAACGTTGAAGTGACTTCTGGAGAGAATGTTGAAGCGGATTTTAGAGAGAACGTTGAAGAGACTTCTAGAGAGAACATCGAAGCATCTTCTGGAGAGAACATTGAAGCGGCTTCTGGAGATAACTCCAGTGAGGGCGCCATTAACCCTTGAATTCGCAAAACGAATTCTTCCCATTCTTTTGTTTGATAATTGATAGTGCAGACTACATGCTTCTTGAATATTTTTGGCGTCTCGGCTAAGCATGTAAAAGCATGGACGCATTGTCACGAATTAAGAAATCCAAAAGCCAGGCGTGTAGAAGCATGGACACATTGTCACGAATTAAGAAATCCAAAAGCCAGGTGTGTAGAAGCATGGACGCATTGCCACAGACTAAGAAATCTAAAATCCATGCTTGTTAAGTGAGGAGGCTTCATATCCAATTAATGGCGCATGTAATGTGATTCGTTGCGCCGTTTCTGAAGAAGTAGTTGCAACCCGGGAGTGCGTGTGCTGACTTCAAATTCATTGCTTATTGGTTCCGTGAAGGGGGTTCCCAAAATCCAGAAAACTGCAGACAACCAAACTTCTTCTAGGAATCTCGTCAGGTGAAGGTTGAAGCAGGCTACTCTTCGGATGCGAAAGATGCTTGCTCCAGAAAGAATGTGCGGATGCTTAATGATATTGTGCTTTCTTTTCCTTTACATATTTCCCTCTTCTGTATTTTGAAAGATATGAGACATCTCTTGCATGGTTTGATTTTTTATGGTTTCGAATTATTGAGTAATGATTTTGTGAAGGTTTGGGTTTACTCGAATTTTCCTTGAGATGATTCAGGAGTAAAGAGATTTCGAAAAGGGAAATGATACTTGATTAACTGAAAAATTGAAACCCTAATTATGAATGCAAGCAGTGCAATCATTTTGGAGGAATTACAAATATTGCATGAAAAGGGAAATTGCTAAAGGAAATACTAAAACGAATTTTGAAGGAGAGGGCGTAGGTATTGAAGGGTTTAAGCCACCTGGCATGTATTACTACGCCTTCTATATTGTCAGTATTGATGATCCTGCAGTAACCTCCCAAAATAATTTCCGCCACTAGGTACGGCTCGTCTTTCCTTCATGTGGAATCAGACGGAGCAGGCTGAGCCACAAATACCATATCTCGAACTTGGAATGGGTTTGGGCGTTGCGCCATTACTTTCCTAGATTCCTTATCTTTAACTATGACAACTTCTAAACTCTTGATAAAATACTTGAAAGGACCAGCATCCCATTCACATCTCCTAATGACGGCTGGGTTGATAGTCGTATGAGTCCCCAATCCTTGGCGGAAGGAGGAGTGACTGGTTGCAAAAAGGGTTGTTCAATAAGACTTACTTATGTCCGGAATCTGCGAACAAATGCTGATGCGCTCTCTCCAGGCAGATGTGTCACATTCACAAGTTGTTGATACGACAACAAATAGTCTTCAGGATTGAACGGCCTGTTGGAGGACCTTTCAGGTATAGACACTGGAAAAAGGCATACTCCTAGCTTTGCTTCGTTATCGTGTATCCATGAGCGCCCCAGGATCATATCATAATTCGGGTACTCTTTAACCACATGAAACTCGGCGTGTGTTAGAGCATCTCCCACCTTGATTTCGATATTGATGTACACGTAAGCATCTGTAGGTTCTCCTTCTGAGTTTTTGATTATGGTTGGGCGATGGAAAGCTTCCTGTTTTGAAATCTTTGCAGCTCTCAACTTCTTGATGGTGACAATATTGAAATCAGAGGCCGCGTCGATCAATGTGCTGTCAAACTCGACATCTTCAACGTGAGTGGTGGTTAGGAGTCCCCAATTACATATATCGGTCGCGCTTTCCAAGAAAGATTGGGGTTTGGGAGCGGCTTCCCTGACTGGAAACAGACGCTTGCCTGATACAATACGGTTGAGGGCTGCAAATATGTCTTGACGCTGCGCCTTGGAGAAATACAAAATTTCACATAAATGTTCCATCATAGACTGTATGTTTTTGTGGACGGAGTTCCCAGAAATCATGCAGATCCTGACGGGAAGAGGGTCTCTGCGAAATCCTTCAGTGCGTAATTGAAGTTCCCCTGCATCTACCTTTTCTTTGAAAATGCGCTTCAATTTGTTGCATTCATTGGTTGGATGACTGACGAACCCGTGGTAATGGCAATATTT
Organism: Papaver somniferum; assembly: GCF_003573695.1. Classification (NCBI taxonomy): domain Eukaryota; kingdom Viridiplantae; phylum Streptophyta; class Magnoliopsida; order Ranunculales; family Papaveraceae; genus Papaver; species Papaver somniferum. The sequence goes on from NC_039368.1 coordinate 40,816,726, forward strand.
AGGATTTGCCATTTCTTCCTCAGTTGGTGGGCGCCTGATAGGAGGTTGTTTGATGGTATCATCTTGAATCCATATTTCCAGGAGTTCAATTACTTCCTCGATCGGGAACGGGAAGTTTCGAGAAGCATCTTCAGTTTCTTGTTGTTGCGTTGGTGACGCACGTTTGAGTTATTGTTCCGCTGCTAGAAATTTTCTGTTTCCTCTTTCACTAGCGATTGACTGGAGGTTGGATCTTTTATTGGAAGGACGCCTGCTTTCTTGGACATCTTTACGATTTTCCTCATTCTGGGACGGTCCGGATCGACTGAGTAAAGTAGCAGCGGATCTCTTAGCAGCTTCTGATGCAATATGGGAATTGATAATTTCTAGCAAGGACGCACATAATGAAATCATCTTTTCATTGCGAGGAATCCGATGGGAACGTGACAAATCCCACGAGTCTTCTTTCCGAGCTTGAGATAACATCTCTTGATCATCAGTATTGGTCCAAAATGAATTGTTGATGGCGTTTCCTCCAGAATGAATACATGTTGGTCCCTTCGATAATTGATCCGTGAGGTCTTTCAAAAGCATAAATACTTCGTCTTGCGTCTTGACAATAATAGCTTGATCCCTGAAAATATCATTCAGGATTTTCATCAAATCGTGAATAGTTGTTAAATATGAGACTCCATAGCCTCGACAAGGGTTTTAAATAGAAGAACGGTTTCAGGAATAAAATGTGAAGTATTGTCAGTGCTAGGGAAAGTAAAGTTGAGATTCAGGGTTTCTGAACCATTCCTAAGATCAACCATCTTGAGAAATTTAGGATATTTAAAATGAAATTGAAAATTGATTTTACAATCGAGAGATTAATCTCCCACTGTGATCGCCAGTTGTTTTTGGGTAAAAACTGATTCTGCTGGAAATGTTAAAAATTTGGGTATGCCACCGAGAAGCGAATCCAAACCCTAAACAAATGCACTACACGGGAGTACTTTAGATTTAAGAGATCAATCTGTACAATTCCGGCCTAAACCAAGAAATGGTCGTTCTAGACTTGCTTCGGTCACAGAGTGAAGGAGAAGGGTTGATCTTAGGGAGAGATCAATATTGGATTTTGAAGGTGTTGTTGTTTTATGACTTGTATCAGAATTTGGAACTGGCTTGCAGAATGTAAGCCATCAGTTCTGTTGTGTTTTTCTGAATACTTGTGTTGATAACACTTGTCCATGTTTCCGAAATAGGTCGAAAACCTATTTATACAAGTCATGATTGAGCACACCTGATCTCGTAGGAAGTGGAGACATTTAAGTAGTAGAGTCGTGTAAAAATTGGTGACCATCATGTTTCCATCACGAGGGAAGACTAGTCAGCCTTACACCCACTACTCACTTACTTCTCATTAACCGTCCGCCTTTTCCTGACACTTTCTCGTAATGGGCGCGTTGCACGCCGCACCCTGTAAACCGCCAGACCAATACCCAAGTGAGCATCCCCCAGTTTGTGACATGTTTGATGTCTCGAGTATTTTCGTGGAAAATATGCAACAGATTGCTGAGTGGGTCTTGCGTGCAAGACCTAGTTATTCTGACCAATCGCACACAAACTAGGCGGCGGGTGATCATGTGTGGCGAGCTAAGTCATGAGACTTGCTGTAAGAAATAGCGTGTGACGCTATTAAGTTAGTCTTGGTTGGTCGCCTGATATTTAATCTAGGTCCGTCACTTAGGCTATCGAAGTTGGACGGCCGAGATTGTAATTTATGGAAGAGGGTGGCCGTTGATTATGGACACATCTCGTTAGCACCTTCCTGTGGCATAGTGGCGTAATGGGACGGCCACTATATCTTGGCATGTTGGTGTTAGATCCAAATATAACACAACAATATCGGCTCTAGTTTCCGTATCAAACTTAATGACTTAGGTGGCATTATTTGGCATGGGACGACATAGCGGTTTTAACCAAATTAGGGTTTAGCATGTAAAAGCAATAATTAGTGTGTGCGGCTATGTTGACGCGACGACCACTAGGTGTTGGCGCAGTTTGGCTTTATTTAATGCGTGTGGCGACTTTAGAGCGACCTGATTGGTCGATGGAAAGGGGGTCGACAAGCGGCATGGGCCCGGCCTCATTCTAAGTACATGTGGCGCATTTAGAGCGACCTAATTGGTCGATGGAAAGAGGCACGACAAGCATCATGGGGACGTCCTCATTCTAAATGCATGTGGCGCATTTAAAGTGACTTGATTGGTCGATGGAAAATGGGGCCGACCTCATTCTAAATGCATGTGGCGCATTTAGAGCGACCTGATTGGTCGACGAAAAAGGGGGTCGGAAAGCAGCATAGGGCCGGCCTCATTCTAAATGCATGTGGAGCATTTAGAGAGACCAGATTGGTCGTTGGAAAGAGGGAAGAAAAGCATCACGGGTCCGGCCTCATTCTAAATGCATGTGGCGCATTTAGAGCGTCCTGATTGGTCAATGGAAAAAAGGGCCGGCAAGCAACATGGGGCCGACCTCATTCTAAATGCATGTGGCACGTTTAAAGCGACCTGATTGGTCGACGGGAAAGGGGGGCCGACAAGGGCAACATGGAGCGTGGCCATCCGGCTACGGGTGGTTCCTGCTAGGGCGAACTGGCCAGCCATGTGTCGCGGCCATGCCTCCTCTTGTTGCTGCTTCTATTTGCCTCAGCTCCTCTTTTATTTCTTGCTTTCTGAGTTTTGGTAGGATTTTGCTCCTACTGGCCCATAGAGGATTAATTTCCTATCTTACCTAGGATTAGTATCGACCAATAGGGTTCGAGATATTTCGCACGGCGCAAAAACCTAATTTTTGCAAATTGATAAATTAGGTTAAAGAACTGAATTTTGCGGGTTGCAGCAAAATCAATCAATTTTGGGTGAATTTTGCATACTTATACAAAAAATCACTAATTTAATATCAAAGGGAAGCATAACTTTGCATGCCTCTGATTGAGTACTTCCACAGGCATCTTAATCCTGAAACTTCGGGAGACTCATGCTACTCGGCTGGGAGCGAGCATTAGTGGTCATGTCATGTCAGTATTAAGAGTTCAACTGGGGAACATGGCATAGAATAAATATTCAGAAATTTACAGAATATTTGGGGTTGTTGCTACACCGACCATTCTGAATAAATTTCATATAAATATGTTGAATTTCTCAATACATATGTAAGTAAAGAGGCTTGGGCACTCATCACTTTTAAATGGCTCAATCTTCTTTGCAGAATGACGGTGCATTAAATACATGGTTTTACAATTTTTGTCTTGAACTAAAAACCACCATCAACAATAAGATTCACTCAAACTAGATCGAAGTTTCGACGGGGATCTTTAGACTGTTTGTAGATCTTAAGACGTCTTGTGATAATCCATTATTAATAGACTCCGTTATGTGTGTGAATAATCACAAGAGATTCAATTTGATGTGTGCAGGTGTTTATTGAAGATCTAAGAATATTTGAAGACAAATAAGATTGCTTGTTTGAGTTCATAATCTTTGGTGTGCACAAAACTTGATCGGCTCGGGATCCAACTATAATCGGTTTTCTTTGTGATTATCTTGATTGATTAGTTGAGTAGATTGGCATCAATATATTATCTTTGTGATTAAGAGTACTGATTGCAAAATCTGAACAATTACTTTGGTAGTTGTATTGAGATAGATCTAAGAACTTGACAAAGAAGTTTATTGGGATAAACGGAAGAGCCTTTTGTCAAACTCATATCACTTGTTTGAAAAGAGTTTTTACCGAACAGATTTGTTGTTCCTTTACTGTTTGGAATACGAACCAAATGAATTGTTCCAAGTGCGTGACTTATTACAAGTTGGAGGTGCAGGGATACAGATGGAACTAGGTGAACTATAGGTTTAGTTGCTTGGTCTCAACTATACGAAGTTGGTTTAGATTTTGTATAACGGCTTAATCCTGAGAGAATTCAATTCTGGACAAGGTCCCGGGTTTTTTTTGCATTTGCGATTTCCTCGTTAAAAATTTCTTGCTGTGTCTTTTACTTTTCTATTTCCGCAATTAAAATTGTTTTATTATAATTAGAAGTAAAATACACAAACGTTAATTCCTATTTACTTGATAGCAATCCTATTGTGTTTGGTTAAGTCCGAACCTATTATCAAGTGAACATACTTCGTTGTTGTATTGTCTCGATCTTGTATCCATAGTCAATCACACAAGTTATCTTGTTGTCGTATTGGCTCGATCTCGTATCCATAGACGATCACATGAAGTGTGAACCGATTAGTTGTATTGTATGGACTCAGTCCATAGACAATCACTTTCAGAGAAAGGACTTATATGTGGAAAAGTTTTAGATTGAGGTATGGGTACCCTCGTATTTTCAATTGGTATCAGAGCAGGCAAACACGAAAAGATCTAACAATGTGCGTTTGGTGCGATCCAACCTATAAGAATTGAATCTATGTCTGATTCAGTTAACGTTATGCAAGAGTATGAATACTCAAAATTTGAAGATGTTACCAATTCTTTGACCCATGATCCAGGAGTTACGGAGATCAAGTTTACATCTGAGTTATTTTCTGATGGAAAAGAAGATGCTGATAAAGAGTTGGTAAAACTCCTAAAGCCTATAAAATCTCTGTCTTCAAAAGTGCTAATATTAAAGACACAGTCAAATCTTTTTAAGAATGAGATCAGAGATAAAGACATTTAACTGAATATTCTAGCGAAAGAGAATATGGATCTTACTGTCAAATTAGAAGCTCTTAAATATCTTACTCAAGATAAAGAGACACATCCTATGACTCCGACTAATGATTCTGTTGTAATTTCTTCTGATGAAGAAACCAAAGGAGATTGTGATAAAAAACTTGTTTGATCACATCCGAAACAGATCATGATGACGGTAGTTTGCCTAACTACATCAAGTCATAATAGGATGAGAAACCATCTTCTATATCTACTGATGATCAGACGAAATCTTGTTCAAAGGAAACTTTGAACCGATTCCATGTCAGTGATCTTAAGGAATACAACTTTCAGTCACTTGATAGGAAACTTATACTTCTTCAAAATACAGTGGTAAAAATATTGAAGGAAGTTTTTTGTCTTAAAAGACTGAACGATTATTCCTCAGTAGAAAGACGGATTTTACCTCATCTCGATAAAGTCAACTCAAAAGAATCAGAAGTAATAGTTGATAATCGCTTCTGGAAAAAGGTTCCTCCTCATTTATATAAAAACAATTCTTGTTTTGATGAAGAACGACTGCAGAAGAAAGGAAAAGAGAGAATCTCTACCAATGGAAACAATCATGAATTTCCGATAATTGTTTTAGATAAGCATGTGATGTGCGTCATAAGGAAATCTTTAAAATGAGAAAATCTTATGAAAATATCATTGATAGAATTAAGAGAGATTTATCTATCTCTGAAAATTCTCTCATCGGTACATCTTCTCCACATGATCATATCTCTAGAGTAAGAAAAGATCATTATCCCGGGAGAAAATATTCAGGGAAGAAATTCCCAAAGAGAAACATGAACTATGTTTCTGATATTCGATGTAAGCTAGAAAAACTTACTCCGATATAACCTAGTTGTATGGAGATTATGCAAACCCATCCTATTCGTGCTCATAACCTTGGATGGTAAAAGAACATAAAAATCAAGGGCACATGTTCATGGTAACTTCTATTTTCAGTAATAAGAGATATTTAAAGAATATCTCCCTTTCAATAAAAAGAGAAGTTCGAAAAATATTTTGTGTAGTTTCGAAAAACATATCTCCCTTTCTGAACTAAATATATTATTATCAAAAAATAAGAAAAATCTTCTCTTAGGCATATTGTCTTCCCTTGGTAAAAATTTTGGTTAAGGATGTCTCTTATAACTCGCAGTGTTACAAGGAGTAATAAAACGGAAGTACGAAAGGTGAGAAACTGTCAGGGATTCGTTTCAAAACGAAGAATCAGGAAGAAGGTCTCAAGAATCGTATCTGATCATAACTCTGATAGATCTCAAGAAGAGTCATGTCTTTTTGCTTTCAATAATTCTGATCTTACCAAGTGGTTTCCCACAGATGGTATGTGTGAAGTTATGCATGGGTTTGAAGAACTCATTGGAAATCTTCTAACTTTGGTTTAAGAACGAGATGGACTAAAAGATAAGATAAAAGACACAAAAAGTGAGCTTGCAGACTTGAAACTACAAGTTCAAGAACTCGAAAAACAGAAAGTGGTTGCGGACATGTCTTACAAGAGATGCTTCAAAAGTTTGAGTACTGATGAAACTTCAGTAAACAACAAGAGCACCACTAAAGATTAAGATACATGCTAAAATTCTTAATCAAGAAAAATAGACATCAGTTTTTGATTTATTTCAATAATTGTATAAGGTCTATTATGAATAAAACTATCTTATTTATGAATAAAATTATAAGCCTATAATTTTTCTTGTGATAGTTTTCGATAACATAGCCTGTGCTTGAATACTTTATATTATTTCTATATATGTTTATGGGATGTTTAACTTCAGTTTTCATAACCTTGATATTCGATCTCATATTACGTGAACCCTTATGGTTTGGGTGACGTTTTGGTTTAACAAGATTAAGTTCTAGCCCGTGTTGGTAGGCTTTATCAAAGGATCATAAGGGGTTCCGACTGAAACTAATATGTGAAAAAGTCACAATATGTTGAATCATTTGGTTTAGCATAAAAGCATTTGTGTTTCTGGGTTTCAAATTTTGCTTCGCATTAGTTAAAACCGGTTTTCAACCTTTCTCTGGTAAAGGTTGGTCCTTGTTGTTGTTCTTTTGTTTTGCGAGAGGATGACAACACAACGGGGGAGAGTTCTAATGTGAACTTGAACTTAATGACATATCTTTTGGGGGGAGAAGAGGATGCATAACTTGAGGTAACGAATTTGTTAGTTAATCGTTTTCCTGTTTAAGAAAAGCTTGATTTTATTGCATATATCTATTTCTTTTGCTTAAAAAAAATCGGTACAATTGATGTTTATTCCATTATTTGTGTATGGATGTATGTGTGTGATTCAATTGTTTCCAGCTAATAAAAACTATTGCTATCTTGCTTTATTGTTTGATATCAATTGTTTAGGATTGCAAAATTACGGTGCAATTACGGTACTTTAATGTCTATGTTTGTTTCAATTGCTTCCGGTTGAGGTAAATTATTATGAAAATTGATTTATTTGGATTGTATGAATTGTTTATGGATTAACAAAAAGGTTTTCAGGATGAATTGTTTAGTCCAATTCGATTCCGGATAAGAGAAACTAAATTATTTCTGATCTTAGTTAGACTTATCAAATTGGAGGTTTCGGTTATTCAAGTCTAATCGAATGCCTTAACAAGAAATGCTAGTTAACTAACTGATGGCCACGAAAGTGCGACACATTTTCACCCATAAATACATTAGCTGGGACTCATTTATCACTAATAAACTTGTTTGTAGGTATTTTTGTGAAATAAGCTCTTATCGAGAAAGTTGCTCGAAAAGTGGTTTTTGTACCCCGGAGGACACATGCTATCCGAACCCCAATTTTGGATAAGGGGCGACTAATTTACTAAGGGACGCCCAGTTTCTAACGAGCATCTTCTTTACTATTTGGAACCTATGGCTATTCGCATCCCAGCTCAGGATAGGGGGTATCCATCTTCATCATTCAAATTCCAGAAATTGGCGGGAAAAATGTGTTTGAAACTGGCAGAACTGTGGTTGGATTTTTGGCATGATTCAGTGAGACTAAATGGCTGGAATTGATTGAGAAGACTTGATTAAGCTTAACAGGCATGGTATGATCGATGTTTTTGATTGGAATTGGTTGGAAACACAGATTGAATAGCTCAGGGAGTTACGTATTTTGAAAAGAAACCCGATATTATTGTTCTGGTTTTGGATGACTTCTAGGGAGATTAAAACACCAGAGTCAATTGGATTGGGCCTGCTGCAGCTAAACAGGACTGCTAAGTCCATCAAAATCGAATACAATGAGCCGCAACATGAACTCGAAGAAAACAGGGGAGTTCGTGTAAAGAGAGGATAATCACGGGATTACAGTGAGTTTAAACGTGTGATGCACGTGTTTGGATAGAGTTTGGTCGACGCAAAATCGTGTAGGAGTTAAACAAATAATGTTCAGCAGCTGTAGACGCGTGAAACAATAAAATAAAAGATATTATTTCCTGTGAAAATCCGAGAGCAATAAAGAGAAGATATTCGCATTCAATGGATATATATTTGGTCCTGGCGTATATAAATGAGGGGTTGGGAAGTCATTGGGGGTATCGAGTGTTTGGGGAGGCTACAGAGTAGAGAAAATTGTTGCAGAAAAATCTGCAGCAGCAGCAGAAAAATAGTGAAGAACACGAAGAACAGACAGACAAAGACAGTCGTTAAACTCTGTCGTTTATGCTTAAGATATAAGACTATCCAGTGCGACAGTTTACCGTTATCCTTTGTGTCAATGGGTTTGAAATTCTTATAAACGTTGTGATTCCCTGTTTTAATTGATTTTCTCTTCTTTGTAAACACCATTTGAGCAATGAAATATTATTTTGAGAGTGTTTTCACCATGTGGAGCTAAACCCCTACACTAGGTAGATGGAGGAAACCAAAATTCGTCATGTGGTAAATTCATTTAATTATATATATGACTACTTGCATTAAATTAAAATTAGAAAAAGATTTTTCTTAATTAATTATCATTTCGTTTGATGGTTTATGCTTAGGATTAATTCTTTTGATATGCCATGCTTAAGATTTGCAATTAATATTTTAAGAATCTACCTTAGGAAAAGAATTAGAGTCAAAACTCTTATTGAATGAGCTAGTCCCTCCGTTTCCAAAAGACAGTCCGCTTTGACTTTGTCAAAATATTAAGGAGACCGTAGTAGTTTACATGCATACCCTTGGTTACTTGCCTAATTTATTTGGATAGAAATGTTAGTAATAAAAACTATCAAAAATTGTTATGGGATTGTAAATAGAAAATAAAAAATGAAAGCTAAAAGGAATGAAGTATATATTTGTTTTCTTAATTATACAAATCTCATTAATATTTTAGATTGGGACCATTAAAAAAGAATTTATGAATATAAAACTTTAAGGGTATATTAGAGATTTTATTAGAAAAATATAACTATAAACAGAAACTGGACACAATTTTGAAACATACCAAAATGGAATAGAGGACGGTCTTTCAGAAACAGAGGGAGTATAATGGTTTAGAATAAATAGGTGAATCGCATGAATTTGAATATTTGGTGGAATCCTAGTCCCAGTAACTCTCGCCTTTGTTTATTATTTTATTTAAACCTTTAAATTTAATCTTCACAAGTCTTAGAGTTCGAATCCTATTACTGCAACAACAACTAAAAATCACATCATTTTGGCGTCTGCCGACGCGGATTTGTTTTTAGATTAATTTTTAGTTTTTTTTTTTTTTTTTTTTTTTTTTTTTTTTTTTTTTTTTTTTTTTTTTTTTTTGTACAGTATTTTCATTTTAAATTTAATTTATCTTTTCCTTTTTATGCGTTTCTTTTTGCATTTCTTTTCAGGGACTTTTTGAGGACAATGCCTTTTTCTGAGGAGACGTCACCCAAGATGATACTGGCAGAATATAAGCGCAAAAATACAAATTATCAGGCAACCTTATCTGAGATGACGCTTGTTGAATATAAACGTAGGAAACGGTATGGAGTTTCTTCTCCACATGAGGTAAGTGAAGAATCTCCTCTAATGATATATGAGAAGTATTACAAACACACACCGCCTAGTTTGGAACAAAGATTGAGAGTTGTTGAATGTCAAAGATTATATGCTGATGATGATGAATCTTGTAGTGACTCTCTGTTCCAAACAGAACATATAGATGACCCTGTGGATGATTGTGTGGATGATTTTCCTAATTCCATAGATGAATCCATCCCACAAGATAATTCACCCAACTTAGAGGTTGTTTCTAGACCCCTAGACTTCCAAAAGTTGCCTAATTTAGGGTTAGAATTGTGTGCTTCTTAAGTGTTGTTGGCTTACTTTGCATCTAAGTACCCAGAGGACTTGCCTATTCCTGGTATCGTGCATGAGCCAATTGAAAATTTCCTAGTCCCAATAATATCCCCATATTATGTTCTTTACACACTTCCTTGTGTTGTAAAAACTTGGTTTGGAGGTAAGTCTCTGTTTTTGATAGTTTCAGTGTCTCCGCATCGTGATAACATAAGTGTGAAGCTGTCATTTGTAAATGTTGTATTTTGGGTTGATCCCCAAATTTTCAGGTTGTTAGTTTATGGGGATCCTTTTTCTACATTCCAGTAGATGTGTTTTTATTTTTATATTTTCGTTTACTTTTTGCATTTCCCATCTTAATATTTGCGTTGGATGACTCAATTACATTGAGGACAACGTAATGTTTAAGTGTGGGGGAGAGGTTAACTTTTTACTTTATTTTTTCAGGAAATTTCTTGCAAATCATGACCAGCTGTGTAGCGGGTCTGTTCATTTTTCTTGCATGTTATGACCAGCTGTGTAGCGGGTCTAAAATAATAATAATAATAATATATATATATATATATATATATATATAAAATGAAAAAAAAATAATAATAATTTGATTGGTAGGGTTATGACCAGCTGTGTACCGGGTTTTTTTTTTTTTTTTG